>NC_069510.1:132090380-132337880 GCF_027579735.1 Bombina bombina
TCAATGGGGTTGCGTTACGGAGATCTCCATTCCACAATCGCAGGTGTTCGTTTTTTTCTAACACTTTCTCCACATTGATGTCTATGGGGGAAAGCGAGCACGAGCACTTCAAATCAGCCCTTGGCTTTTGTGCGGTATGGAGCTTAATGCACCATAAGGCTTAGCACAAGGAGGCTTTTCAGTAACTCGTAATGGCAGCGCTATGGAGAGTGCAATAACGCAATTTTTGGGCGTTATTTTCACACCCTGTTTAGCGCAAAACTCGTAATCTAGGTGTAAGTGAGCAAACACCAACTTGTTAAAATATGCTAAATACAGAAGTTACACTATTGAAAACATTACACACACTAATTTACGCACTCTAATTTATAAAAGTAACATACAAAGAAATTGCTTAAATATATATATATATATTATATATATATATATATATATATATATATATATATATATATATATATATATATATATAATATATATATATAGCGTTAGTAAATAAGCACTCACTGGTCTTCAATCGTCTGTGTTTAGTAAAGATTTATTCGTGACGTTTCAGGACAAAACACAGTCCCTTCTTCTGACAAACAACACTTGTGAATAGCAAACCTTTAAAAGTCTTTAAAACCCTCCCCGTTCAACTCAGCCAATACCGGCTGTCCGTGTGCAAAATTTAAATCACAGTGATAGGTTGACAATGTGCTATTGAAAAGATATATACACAAATCTGTGTTGTTAATTACATACGTCAAAATGTATTACATAGTGATCAAAGTGAAAAATATCAATGTATATGTTTATACTACTCCCACGGTCTGCAAAGGATCTGACAAATGGAGTTTGAAGAAACAAAAACTTGTGCATTGATTCTTAACATCACTCTGTAATCTATTAACACGGGCAGGATCAGCCAACAGTATCATCCCAGTAGAGCAACCCCCCCCCCCACTGCAGAGTGCAATAACGTAATTTTGTTGGCGTTATTTTCACACCCTGTTTAGCGCAAAACTCGTAATCTAGGTGTAAGTGAGCAAACACCAACTAGTGAAATATGATCAATACAGAAGTTACACTATTGAAAACATTACACACACTAATTTACGCAATCTAATTTATAAAAGTGACATGTTTAACAAGTACAAAGAATTTGCTTTTATATATATACAGTATATATATATATATATATATATACATACACACACACAGAGAAGCACACTCACAGGAACGAACAACTGGCTCAATACTATTGTTAGCCTGTTCTATGGCGATTTACCACCTGGGTGCAGCTTCTTTTAGCCTAGTAATGCTTTTCACAGAGAAGAACTTTCCTGTAGTATATCAGTCTGATCCCGCCTATTACGGTCAGTCCAGCGCCGAAATGCCAGGCAATTCCTCTCTGAACAAGGAACACAGCAACCCCAGACGATCGTTTCGGCCTTCATTGGGCCTCGTCAATGAGGTGTAGCCATATTCATCTAAGCACACTGAGCAAGGAGTCCACGTCTGGTTTCCCCTTTTTCCCATAGGGAGACTAAATACACAGAGAGAGAAGCACACTCACAGGAATGAACAACTGGCTCAATACTATTGTTAGCCTGTTCTATGGCGATACCTGGGTGCAGCTTCTTTTAGCCTAGTAATGCTTTTCACAGAGAACTTTCCTGTAGTATGTCAGTCTGATCCCGCCTATTACGGTCAGTCCAGCGCCGAAATACCAGGCAATTCCTCTCTGAACAAGGAACACAGCAACCCCAGACGATCGTTTCGGCCTTCATTGGGCCTCGTCAGTGGAGTCCACATCTGGTTTCCCCTTTTTTTCCCATTACTGGGCTAAAAAGCTGTACCCAGGTGGTAAATCGCCATAGATCAGGCTAACAATGGTATTGAGCCAGTTGTTCGTTCCTGTGAGTGCACTTCTCTCTGTATTTATTTAGTCTCCCTATGGGAAAAAGGTGCAACCAGATGTGGACTCCTTGCTCATTGTGCTTAGAGGAATATGGCTACACCTCACTGACGAGGCCCAATGAAGGCCGAAACGATCGTCTGGGGTTGCTGTGTTCCTTGTTCAGAGTGGAATTGCCTGGTATTTTGGCGCTGGACTGACCGTAATTGGCGGGATCAGACTGATATACTATAGGAAAGTTCTACTCTGTGAAAAGCATTACTGGGCTAAAAAGCTGCACCCAGGTGGTAAATCGCCATAGAACAGGCTAACAATGGTATTGAGCCAGTTGTTCGTTCCTGTGAGTGCTCTCTCTCTCTCTCTCTCTCTATATATATAAATATATATATATATATATATAGGATGCTGGAACAAGTGCACTCTCACAGACTGTATCACAAATGCCAGGGTGCTAGAATGTGGTTAATAATATAATGTACAGAAGACGGCACTCTCTGGTCTTAAATACAAAAGTAAATTTATTTGCAGTGAGGTTTCGGGGAAAGCTTCCCCGTCCTCAGGGTCTGAGGAAAGGGAAGCTTTCCCTGAAACGTCACTGCAAATAAATTTACTTTTGAATTTAAGACCAGAGAATGCTGTCTTCTGTACATTATATATATATATATATATATATATATATATATATATATATATAAATGCACTTATGCAGAATCAGCATCACAAATACACAACCTTAAAAACAGAGGCATGAGTATTGAATAAAGACTCAATACAAACTCATATTTTAACTGTGAGGCGCTCTAGTGGCCAATTTATATATATATAAAGCTCTTGTTAGTTTGCAAGAAGAAAATGATCACCTCCCTTAGGTTGTAAAGAATATTATAAATGCCTTGAACCATAATGGCTAAAACATGACTGTCATAAACATTTAAAAAGTGGTTTAGAGTTGGGGAAATGACACGGGAGATTCATTGTTTGAGAGAAGCTCACAAAGTCTTTTTACAGATACAGGCAGAATGCCAGTAAATATATTGACTACACGCTGACACAAGTAATATGGAAACACACATGTCATATACCTGCCTAGTACTTTATGCACAATTAAAGGGACATTGTGATGTAATAATAAAACGCTCTTCTAAAATATTTGAACTCTTTATAAAGGTTTGAAAAAACATTTAAAGCTGCACTACTGCTGGGGTTAAACACATAGACTTGCAGGTTCGGTAGTGCTAAAATGACTTGCTGAATGAATTAGAATATGCCATTTTTGTACCACAATGTCCCATTAAACTTTCATGATTTAGATATAACATTCAATGCTAAAAGATTTTTTTAATTCACTTCTATTAACAAATGTACTTCATTCCCTTGGTATCCTTTGTTGTAAAGCATACCTGAGTAGTCTCAGGAGCAAGAATGCACTACTGGGAGCTAGCTGCTGATTAGTGGCTTCATACTTATACCAGTAGTTAATTTCTGCTGTGGAGCTGATCTTTTTATAGGGCTGAAAGGGACAGTCTACTCCAGAATGTTTATTGTATAAAAAGATAGATAATCCCTTTATTACCCATTCCCCAGTTTTGCACAACCAACACTGTTATATTAATACACTTTTTACCTCTGTGATTACACTGTATCTAAGCACCTGCAGACTGCTCCTTATCTAAGTGCTATTTACACACTTGCATTTTAGCTAATCAGGGCTGTCTCCTATGCAACTCTACAGAGTGAGCACAATGTTATCTATATGGCACACATTAAGTAGCGCTAGAAACAAGAAATTAGCATAAAAACCTACCTAGTTTTAGCTTTCAAGAAAGAATACCAAGAGAACAAAGGAAATTTGATGATAAAAGTAAATTGGAAAGTTCTTTAACATTTTATGCCCTATCTGAATAATGAAAGTTTAATTTTGACTAGACTGTCTCTTTAAACATACTGCTATACACAAGCAATGATGCAATGAAAAAATATGTGTCCTTTTAAACAAATGTATTAAATCTTTGAAGCCACGTGGAATATTGAAAAGCCAACTACACATATTTTAGAAGCCAGGAAGATTTTCTATAGGGATGTATAAGAACACAGAACTAAAATCTTAGGTGCCATGAATTCCTTTAAAGCCCTGTTCTAACAGCTCTGTATTACCAAAACCACATCCATTTAAACAATGTAAGCCAGTGATTTATTTAGTACTGTGAAGAGTACAAGGTAAATATATGCTAAAGGGACAATCACATGTACAAATGATGCGATTCATTTCTAATTCATTCATTACTTCCTAGGATTTCCTGTCCTTCCTATGATGTTATAGATTGCTGTAAAGCAGTGACCTGCTGCCCTCTCTGGTGAGTTTTATTTACCCAGCAGTAAAATGGCACAAAGCTATTTCAAGGGAACTGTTAAAGAGACATGGAAGTAAAAATAATTTTCTTCTCAAATTTAAAGGGACAATCAACTCCACAATTTTATGGCAAGACAGGAGGCTCCTATTTTGCTTAACTTTACTTAATTTAAAATTCCAGACGTGATACAAGTACAGAAAAAAGCAACATAGTATCTCATAACAACCAATCAGAACATAGTAATAAAGCAGGACTCTGGACAATCCCCTTCCTCTTTCTTTACTGCTCTCCAGCAAGAAAGGTGATGTAAAATTTGTCTTGAATATCCGCAGTTTAATAAGACTTGCTACTGTCTTTTTTTCTACCACTCAGTCATTGAGAGTGGTTTCTCCGATCTTCCCTGATCTTTGTTTTATCTTTTTCATCTCTTATTCATTTTCTCTGATTTATTTGTTTTTTTCTTACACATTTCTCATATATACTTTACGTATCTCTTGATTAGTAACGCTATATATCTTTGAGTGTAATACTTGATTTACCTTACTTCAAATCATTGGTGGTTCAGCGTTTACACTAGCGTGTTACCCGATTAGAATTTCTCACATGATTAACGTTGCATATTTTTTTAGCCGTCATGAGGCTCTCCGGGCAGACATCTTGGTGAAGATCCTTTAACACTACACACGCTCGCAGTGTCACACCACGTGACCACGGCCATCTTGGAAATGTTTTTTCTCCGCTATACCACCAATGATTAGAAAATCCAATAATGTTTGCGCTCCTCATAACTATTCCAATTTTATACTATTCATAGATATCACTGCAATTTATTTATACATGTTTTACTCACTGCCATTTATTTATACATATGTTTTACAGTAAACTACTGGGACTTTTACGGCAATAACTGAAATGGTTACACGCAGCACCAGAATAATACCTGCATCCTTTGATATCAAGTATCCTTTGCAAATCTAAGTACCTATAAATTTTAAGGTAATAAATACAGGTGCATATATATATATATATATATATATATATATATATATATATATATATATATATATATATATATAACATATTGACTGATCAGAGTACGATTTCTCTGTAATTTCTGGCGGCACTCCACGAGTTCCGCAGCAGGCATATAGATTTTACTTAACATACTATACAGATATCATGTCTGAAAACAATGAATCTCCTGCCTCTGATTTACAATCTATGGTAGCTGTCTCTGTCTCTCAATAAGTATCCTCAGCATTAGGAGATATCTCTTCTATGGTCAAAAACATTACTCAAGAGACCCTTGAACCCTCGACCCTGGCACAAAACCTCTCTGAACTCAGAGGCCCCTAAGAAACACACATCCAAATCAAATTTGGGGGAGAGACCCTCAGTAAAACGAACCCTGAAGGGTACTTATCTGAGGATGATTGGCCAGAGGAGCTCCCTGAAAACCCCCTCTCCCAAAATGAGAGCAATAATGACTACCCTTCTCAGGCCTACTAGACCCCTTAGGTCAACCAATGTTTGACCCTGACCATATACGAAACCCACGATAATCTGCGTGGTCCCCTTCACCACACATAGTAAAATTCTTATAATCTTGGCTGAGGAAACCCCTCCCCAATCCTACCAGAAACAAACTAAGGGCTGAATGCCCACAACCTATTCTACCAGACAGGGAATCTACCATCCCTGAGTTTGATCCAGCCATGGTCACTTTCCTAACCAGGGGCAGAAGACACCCTAGATGGGGCAATATTGTTCCCTTAAGTCGGCCCAAGATAAACTGTTGGCCATGGTAGGACCCATTACCCAGATTCTACAACTTGCAGACCAAGCGGTAGTCACAACACAGCCCCTAGAACCTCGTCAGGTCAGGAAATGGGCTCAGAGAACTATATGTCTACTAGGCAACACAAATGAAACCCTATCCACAGAGGGACGTAGAGCAGCTCTGTCTAGACTGGATCCAAAACTAGCGGACATAGCCAGGGTAGAAGAAGGCTCCATAACCAAAGACCTACTTTTTGGCGAATCATTTATAAGAGAACAAAACTGGTTTGTTTTTACCTTCACCTCACTAGATAGGGCACAAGCAAACGTGCATAGAGTTTACCCCTACTTGTTTTCCCTATAAAGTTAGCAGGCAGACTTGCCTCTTATTCCACAACTTGGGAGACTATAACCTCAGACCAGTGGTTCTTGCAGACATTACTGGGGTTCCACATAGAATTCTTCTAACTACCATCACAACCATTTCCCCCCAATCCCATTCGCTTTCCCCTTCTGATGCAGGCACTAATAGACACAGAATTACACCAATTATACCTAAAGGGAGCTATAGAACAGAACTCCACACCAGGTTTTCTGAGCAATATTTTCTTAGTCAAAAAGAAGGATGGGGGTTTCGTCCCGGTCATCAACCTAAGAGAATTAAATGTCTTTCTCGTTTATCATCACTTCAAAAAGGAGGGAATACACCCTTTAAAACCAAGAATGGGTGGTTCGTCTCGACCTCAAAGATGCATAGCTGACAGTGCCTATGCATCAGGCGTTCTGCCACTATCTCCAGTTCTTGTGGAAAGGGGAGACCTGGCAGTTCACCTGCCTCCCTTTCGGCTTCAGCTCAGCACCTTGGTGTTTCACCAAAATTATGAGACCGGTTGCTGCCTTCCTGAAATTCAGGGGTATCAGACTTTTTCTCTACCTGGAAGACATCCTAATTCTGGCCCAGGACAGAACACTCATTCTCAATCACCTCAAGTTCTCTATGAAACTCCTACAAAACTTAGGGTTTGTCATCAACCATGAAAAATCCCTCCTAACTCCCTCTCAATCCTTAGAATTCTTGGGCTTCACAGTGAACTCAGTGACAGCTACCCTAGTTCTCCCAGAATCCAAGCTTACCACTATTCAGAAGGAACTCAGAGCATCCCTGAGAAAACCTCATATTCAACTGTGACAGCTGGCCAGAATCATTGGCCTATTGTCATCCACTATCCAGGCTATCTTCCCTGGACCCCTTTACTACAGGGGCATGCATTCAAATATTCTCACCTCCACAGAGTTCCCTCCTTCGCCCAATCTGTGACCCTTTCTCCAGAAGTCAGACAGAAGATCTTCTGGTGGCTTCACAACATGGAAGCCTGGAATGGCAGGGCCATTTTCGGATCCCTCCCGGATTATATAACGGAATCTGACACCAGCCTCCTCGGTTGGGGCGCATCCTGCAATTTTCAATCCACGGGAGGCAAGTGGAGTCCGGCAGAGTCATCACTCCACATCAGTTGCCTAGAGCTCATCATGGGCTCCTTTGTCATTCAGTCCTTCAAGGACTCTTTAACGAACTGTTGCATACTTCTGCGGATGGACAGAATCTCTGCCGTCCAATATATCAACAAACTAGGGGGTACCAGGGTCACTGACCCAGTCGAAATTAACATGACAATTCTACCAATTCTGCTTCACAAACAATATATCGGTAGTAACTAAATATATTCCACGGCAATCCAACGTTGTAGCGGACTGGTTTTCCAGATACTAGAGAGATGCCAGCAACTGGAAATTGGACAGACAAATCTTTCTCCAAATTCTCTCCCTCAGAGGTCCCCTCTCCATAGACCTCTTTGCATCCCGTACTAACAACCAACTCCCAGCCTACTTCAGTTGGCTCCCAGACCTGGGAGCCCAGGTCACAGATGCCTTTCTCCAGAATTGGCCCAAACAAGGAGCTTATGCCTTTCCCCCCTTCTCCATGATTCTAGCTAGCTTATGTTCGCAGACTACAGACCTCGGTGGTGATTATCACTCCTCTTTGGCCAGCTCAAGCCTGGTTCCCAGCTCTGCTAGAACTCTCACGTCATCCCCCTCTCCGGATTCCGACTTTCCCGGAGCTTCTGAGGAGCACAGACGGATCCCTTCACCTCCTAGCGTGGACTGTTTCAGGGGTTCCTGGGATCCCTCAGGCTCGTCGATTCTACCTCTATATGAGCAGGGTAAGCCCTATCACACTATTAACATATTCCGTACGGCCTTATCGGCCACTCACCTTCCCATTAATGGCTTACCCCAAGGCAAGGACCCTCTGATTTCTCGCCTCTTAAAGGGACAGTCTACACCAGACTTTTTATTGTTTAAAAAGATAGATAATCCCTTTAATACCCATTCCCCAGTTTTGCATAACCAACACGTTTAAATTAATATACTTTTCACCTCTGTGATTACCTTGTATCTAAGCCTCTGCAAACTGCCCCCTTATCTCAGTGCTTTTGATTGACATGCAGTTTAGCCATCCAGTGCAGACTCCTAAATAACTCTACAGGAGTGAGCACAATGTTATCTATATGACACATGTGAACTAGTACTGTCTAATTGTGAAAAACTTTCAAAATGCTCTGAGCTAGGAGGCGGTTTTCAACGGTTTAGAATAAAAAATACCACCAAGGGAACAAAGCAAATTTGATGATAAAAGTAAATTGGAAAGTTGTTTACAATTGCATGCCCTATCTGAATCATGAAAACATAATTTATGCTTACCTGATAAATTCCTTTCTCCTGTAGTGTGGTCAGTCCACGGGTCATCATTACTTCTGGGATATTAACTCCTCCCCAACAGGAAGTGCAAGAGGATCACCCAGCAGAGCTGCTATATAGCTCCTCCCCTCTACGTCACACCCAGTCATTCGACCGAGAACCAACGAGAAAGGAGAAGCCAAAGGGTGCAGTGGTGACTGGAGTATAATTTAAAAAAAATTTAGACCTGCCATACAAACAGGGCGGGCCGTGGACTGACCACACTACAGGAGAAAGGAATTTATCAGGTAAGCATAAATTATTTTTTCTCCTGTTAAGTGTGGTCAGTCCACGGGTCATCATTACTTCTGGGATACCAATACCAAAGCTAAAGTACACGGATGACGGGAGGGACAGGCAGGCTCTTTATACGGAAGGAACCACTGCCTGAAGAACCTTTCTCCCAAAAACAGCCTCCGAAGAAGCAAAAGTGTCAAATTTGTAAAATTTGGAAAAAGTATGAAGAGAAGACCAAGTTGCAGCCTTGCAAATCTGTTCAACAGAGGCCTCGTTCTTAAAGGCCCAAGTGGAAGCCACAGCTCTAGTGGAATGAGCTGTAATTCTTTCAGGAGGCTGCTGTCCAGCAGTCTCATAGGCTAAACGTATTATGCTACGAAGCCAAAAAGAGAGAGAGGTAGCAGAAGCTTTTTGACCTCTCCTCTGTCCAGAATAAACGACAAACAGGGAAGAAGTTTGGCGAAAATCTTTAGTTGCCTGTAAATAAAATTTCAGGGCACGGACTACATCTAGATTGTGCAGAAGTCGTTCCTTCTTTGAAGAAGGATTCGGACACAATGATGGCACAACAATCTCTTGATTGATATTCTTATTAGTGACAACCTTAGGTAAGAATCCAGGTTTAGTACGCAGAACTACCTTATCTGAATGAAAAATCAGATACGGAGAATCACAATGTAAGGCTGATAACTCAGAGACTCTACGAGCCGAGGAAATAGCCATTAAAAACAGAACTTTCCAAGATAACAGCTTGATATCAATGGAATGAAGGGGTTCAAACGGAACACCCTGTAAAACGTTAAGAACTAAATTTAAGCTCCATGGTGGAGCAACAGTTTTAAACACAGGCCTAATCCTGGCCAAAGCCTGGCAAAAAGCCTGAACGTCTGGAACCTCTGACAGACGTTTGTGTAAAAGAATGGACAGAGCTGAAATCTGTCCCTTTAAGGAACTAGCGGATAAACCCTTTTCTAAACCTTCTTGTAGAAAAGACAATATCCTAGGAATCCTAACCTTACTCCATGAGTAACTTTTGGATTCGCACCAATATAAGTATTTACGCCATATTTTATGGTAAATCTTTCTGGTAACAGGCTTCCTAGCCTGTATTAAGGTATCAATTACTGGCTCAGAAAAACCACGTTTTGATAAAATCAAGCGTTCAATTTCCAAGCAGTCAGCTTCAGAGAAATTAGATTTTGATGTTTGAAGGGACCCTGAATCAGAAGGTCCTGTCTTAGAGGCAGAGACCAGGGTGGACAGGATGACATGTCCACTAGATCTGCATACCAAGTCCTGTGTGGCCACGCAGGCGCTATTAGAATCACCGATGCACTCTCCTGTTTGATTCTGGCAATCAATCGAGGAAGCATCGGGAAGGGTGGAAACACATAAGCCATCCCGAAGGTCCAAGGTGCTGTCAAGGCATCTATCAGGACCGCTCCCGGATCCCTGGATCTGGACCCGTAACAAGGAAGCTTGGCGTTCTGTCGAGACGCCATGAGATCTATCTCTGGTTTGCCCCCAACGTCGAAGTATTTGGGCAAAGACCTCCGGATGAAGTTCCCACTCCCCCGGATGAAAAGTCTGACGACTTAGGAAATCCGCCTCCCCAGTTCTCCACTCCCGGGATGTGGATTGCTGACAGGTGGCAAGAGTGAGACTCTGCCCAGCGAATTATCTTTGATACTTCCATCATCGCTAGGGAGCTTCTTGTCCCTCCTTGATGGTTGATGTAAGCTACAGTCGTGATGTTGTCCGACTGAAACCTGATGAACCCCCGAGTTGTTAACTGGGGCCAAGCCAGAAGGGCATTGAGAACTGCTCTCAATTCCAGAATGTTTATTGGTAGGAGACTCTCCTCCTGAGTCCATGATCCCTGAGCTTTCAGAGAATTCCAGACAGCGCCCCAGCCTAGTAGGGCTGGCGTCTGTTGTTACAATTGTCCAATCTGGCCTGCTGAATGGCATCCCCCTGGACAGATGTGGCCGAGAAAGCCACCCTAGAAGAGAATTTCTGGTCTCTTGATCCAGATTCAGAGTAGGGGACAAATCTGAGTAATCCCCATTCCACTGACTTAGCATGCACAATTGCAGCGGTCTGAGATGTAGGCGTGCAAAGGGTACTATGTCCATTGCCGCTACCATTAAGCCGTATCACCTCCATGCATTGAGCCCACTGACGGGTGTTGAATGGAATGAAGGACACGGCATGCATTTTTGAAGCTTTGTTAACCTGTCTTCTGTCAGGTAGATCTTCATTTCTACAGAATCTATAAGAGTCCCTAAGAAGGGAACTCTTGTGAGTGCAAAGAGAGAACTCTTCTTTTCGTTCACCTTCCATCCATGCGACTTTAGAAATGCCAGTACTAACTCTGTATGAGACTTGGCAGTTTGAAAGCTTGAAGCTTGTATCAGAATGTCGTCTAGGTACGGAGCTACCGAAATTCCTCGCGGTCTTAGTACCGCCAGAAGAGCACCCAGAACCTTTGTGAAGATTCTTGGAGCCGTAGCCAATCCGAATGGAAGAGCTACAAACTGGTAATGCCTGTCTAGGAAGACAAACCTTAGATACCGGTAATGATCTTTGTGAATCGGTATGTGAAGGTAAGCATCCTTTAAATCCACTGTGGTCATGTACTGACCCTTTTGGATCATGGGTAGGATTGTCCGAATAGTTTCCATTTTGAACGATGGAACTCTTAGGAATTTGTTTAGGATCTTTAAATCCAAGATTGGCCTGAAGGTTCCCTCTTTTTTGGGAACCACAAACAGATTTGAGTAAAACCCCTGTCCATGTTCCGACCGCGGAACCGGATGGATCACTCCCATTAGTAAAAGATCTTGTACACAGCGTAGAAACGCCTCTTTCTTTATTTGGCTTGTTGACAACCTTGACAGATGAAATCTCCCTTTTGGGGGAGAGGATTTGAAGTCCAGAAGGTATCCCTGAGATATGATCTCTAACGCCCAGGGATCCTGGACATCTCTTGCCCAAGCCTGGGCGAAGAGAGAAAGTCTGCCCCCCACTAGATCCGTTCCCGGATCGGGGCCCTCGATTCATGCTGTCTTAGGGCAGCAGCAGGTTTTCTGGCCTGCTTGCCCTTGTTCCAGGACTGGTTAGGTCTCCAGCCTTGTCTGTAGCGAGCAACAGCTCCTTCCTGCTTTGGAGCAGAGGAAGTAGATGCTGCTCCTGCCTTGAAATTACGAAAGGAACGAAAATTAGACTGTCTAGCCTTAGGTTTGGCTCTGTCTTGAGGCAGGGCATGGTCTTTACCTCCTGTAATGTCAGCGATAATCTCTTTCAAACCGGGCCCGAATAAGGTCTGCCCTTTGAAAGGTATGTTAAGTAATTTAGATTTAGAAGTAACGTCAGCTGACCAGGATTTTAGCCACAGTGCTCTGCGCGCCTGAATGGCGAATCCGGAATTCTTAGCCGTAAGTTTTGTTAAATGTACTACGGCATCTGAAACAAATGAATTAGCTAGCTTAAGTGTTTTAAGCTTGCTTGAAATCTCATCTATAGTTATTGAGTCAAGAGTCTCTTCCAGGGACTCGGACCAAAAAGCGGCCGCGGCCGAGACAGACGCAACACATGCAAGGGGTTGCAATATAAAACCTTGTTGAACAAACATTTTCTTAGGTAACCCTCTAATTTTTTATCCATTGGATCTGAAAAGGCACAGCTATCCTCCACCGGGATAGTGGTACGCTTAGCCAGAGTAGAAACCGCTCCCTCCACCTTAGGGACCGTCTGCCATAAGTCCCGTGTGGGTGGCGTCTATTGGGAACATCTTTCTAAACACAGGAGGGGGGGAAAAAGGGTACACCGGGCCTATCCCACTCCTTAGTAATTATCTCTGTAAGCCTCTTAGGTATAGGAAATACGTCAGTACTCTCGCCGGTACCGCATAGTATCTATCCAGCCTACATAATTTCTCTGGGATTGCAACGGTGTTACAATCATTCAGAGCTGCTAATACCTCCCCTAACAGTACACAGAGGTTTTCGAGTTTAAACTTAAAATTAGAAATGTCTGAATCCATTCTATTGGGATCAGAACCGTCACCTGCAGATTGAAGCTCTCCGTCCTCATGTTCTGCATTCTGTGACGCAGTATCAGACATGGCCCTATTATTAACAGCGCACTCTGTTCTCACCCCAGAGTGATCACGCTTACCTCTAAGTTCTGGTAATTTAGACAAAACTTCAGTCATAACATTAGCCATATCCTGTAATGTGATTTGTAATGGCTGCCCTGATGTACTCGGCGCTACAATATCACGCACCTCCCGAGCGGGAGATGCAGGTACTGACACGTGAGGCGAGTTAGTCGGCATAACTCTCCCCTCGTTGTTTGGTGAATGATGTTCAATTTGTACAGATTGACTTTTATTTAAAGTAGCATCAATGCAATTAGTACATAAATTTCTATTGGGCTCCACTTTGGCTTTAGCACATATAGCACAGAGATATTCCTCTGAGTCAGACATGTTTAACACACTAGCAATTAAACTAGCAACTTGGAAATACTTTTCAAAGCAATTTACAAATAATATGAAAACCGTACTGTGCCTTTAAGAAGCACAGAAAAAAGTTATGACAGTTGAGTAATAATAAACCGGAGAAACTATAACATCAAATTCTTTCCGGTAAAACACAATTTTAGAAAAGGATTGCCCCCATTAGCAATGGATAACTAACCCTGAATAGCAGAAAAAAGTACAGAATATAAACGTTTTTTAAAATGTACAGAATATAAACGTTTTTTATCACAGTCAAAGCACAATCTCACAGGTCTACTGTGAGTGATTACCTCCCTCAAACTAACTTTTGAAGACCCCTGAGCTCTGTAGAGACGAACCGGATCATGCAGGGAAGAAAACAGACTTGTGACTGAATTTTCTGATGCGTAGCAAAAGCGCCAAAATAGGCCCCTCCCCCTCACACACAACAGTGAGGGAGATCAGTAAACTGTCTTAAATTAAATAAAACGACCGCCAAGTGGAAAAAAACAGTGCCCAAACAATTTTTCACCCAGTACCTCAGATAATTAAACGATTTTAACATGCCAGCAAAAATGTTTAACATCAAATAAATGAAATGTCATTAGAAAGCCTGTTGCTAGTCCCACTGCAAGTTAGGCTAAAGTCTTATTCATACAGTATTATCCCAGTGAAGTGCCATTCCCCAGAATACTGAAGTGTAAATATACATACATGACAGCCTGATACCAGTTGCTACTACTGCATTTAAGGCTGAACTTACATTATATCGGTATGGCAGTATTTTCTCAGTCAATTCCATTCTCAGAAAATAACATGCTGCTACATACCTCCTTGCAGGTTAACCTGCCCGCTGTCCCCTGATCTGAAGTTTACCTCACTCCTCAGATGGCCGAGAACAGCAAGATGATCTTAACTACGCCGGCTAAAATCATCCAAAAACTCAGGTAGATTCTTCTTCAAATTCTACCTGAGAAGGAACAACACACTCCGGTGCTGTTTTAAAATAACAAACTTTTGATTGAAGGTATAAAACTAAGTATAATCACCACAGTCCTCTCACACATCCTATCTATTAGTTGGGTGCAAGAGAATGACTGGGTGTGACGTAGAGAGGAGGAGCTATATAGCAGCTCTGCTGGGTGATCCTCTTGCACTTCCTGTTGGGGAGGAGTTAATATCCCAGAAGTAATGATGACCCGTGGACTGACCACACTTAACAGGAGAAAGTTTAATTTTGACTAGACTGTCCCTTTAAAGGGGCATTTGCTTGAGGGTACCTCCTCAATCCAAATACCTATCCCTTTGGGATGTCTCTAAAATATTCTCTCTGTTTCAGTCATGGCCAGATAATACCCTATTATTCCTGAAACAGCTATCAGCTAAATTAGCTACTCTTCTTTGTCTCATATCCTTTAGAGGAGCTTCAGATGTCCGAGCCTTGGATGTGAAAGGTTTCTCTTTATCACCCTCAGGTCTCCAATTTCATATTAACAGATACACCAAAATTTTCATCTTCTCTTTCATATCCTTATCTAGAGGCAGAACTCCTTTTATGTGTAGCCAGATGTCTTAAAGGAACTGTATGCACCAATTTTCTTATAATTGCCTTTAGGAAGGGATGCTCTCTGCAAGACCTACTGGCTGTGGCAGACTGGTCTTCGGACTCTGTCTTTCGTTAATTCTATTTTAAACCTATTTCTTAAGCTGTTTTTTCATTGTTAGATAATTAAGCTTTAAAAAATAGTAGCCTCCTGTCCTGCCATAAAATGTGGATTATGATAGCTTTGGTTGTGAATTGCTAATGCACATTATTTGTTCTTATTACAGTGTGAATCAGCGGACTTCGCTCTGTGAGAGCTTCTTCTTGGAATATCCGTTTACATGGTTCATCTTGTTCCGGTTGCCATTGGAGCCGTTTGCCTTCGTTCTGTTCAAGCGTTCATCAGGATCAGTCCAGTTTTGGGACCAATAAAGAAAGAGGAAGGGGATTGTCCAGAGTCCTGTTTTATTACTATGTTCTGATTGGTTGAACTAAGATATTATGATGCTATTTTCTGTACTTGTATACTGTGTACTGCTGGAGTTTTAAAGTAGGGCTGCAACAACTAATCGATAATAATCGATTATGAAAATAGTTGTCAACAAATCTCATAATCGATTAGTTGGTTTGCAATTAGTTGATCCGTGCACAACACCAGCTGCTTCACTCTGATGAGCTCCTGCACTTGGTATTGCGTTTTATGGTTATGTCCTTAGACTAAAGAACGTCTACAGACATTTACTTTTCACTTTTTCAGGACAGTATCCATTTACAACTACTCCTGGCATATTTGCAAACCAGATATAATAGTCATCATTTGGATTGTTTATATTAAATCAGGTGATTTGGGACTATGCTTTGCATGATATAGTGCTGAGCTTGTTATTTACACCTAGCCCCTAGATTGGTGGGAGTTACTATTATCCATTTGCACAATTATTATCGGATTGCTATTGCTGATTATATGTACTGTATAGATAAATGCGTAAGGATTTGTTCTGTTATTGATATATATAGTCCTTAGTGCTTTTTGACTCTTTTTGTTTTTTTATATATTTAATTATTTGTAATATGTACAAAATTCAACCTCTCTAAGTATATATCTTTTATTTTAAGAGCAGACTAAATATTTTTTCCTAACCATTTAGCTGGTTATTTACCATTGCATATAGATATTCAAGATATTTTTATGTTAGAATGTAGTCCAGGCTTACTTTAAGAGGCCCCTTGCATTGGTGGAGAGTTAACAAAGATAAATATCCCACGTGGTGAAATTTGGCAAAACCCAACTTATGCATCTCAGGCACCTCAACTTCACCTGAGCGCCTCGTCTATGCTGCAGGCAAAATATCTGCAAAAAGAGAGCCAGGAGCATATGGTCATGTTGTCATTTTTGCATTTCAATACAAACTTTCTGAAAGAGTGAATAACAGAACGTTATAAACAGTGATAGTCTACTTCTTTCTAGTTCTACCTCTTTTCGTTATGGTTTTGTTTTGCTTACTTATAAAAGTTATAAAAATTTGTTCTACTGCTTACATTTTTTTTTGTCTGAAGCTTATATTTGTAACACTCAGTATATGGATTTTATTTGAAATATAGGAAAACATTGTTTTGGGTTTTTATCCGATTAGTTGATTAATTGAAAAAATATTCGTCCAATTAATCGATTATGAAAATAATCATTAGTTGCAGCCCTATTTTAAAGTAAAGAAAGTTAAGCAAAATACTCGCCTCCTGTCTTTAATAAAATTGGGACTATAGAGTCACCAAGGCTTTCATAATCCACATTGTTATTCTATAAAAAACAGAATTATTGCTTACCTGATAAATTACTTTCTCCAACGGTGTGTCCGGTCCACGGCGTCATCCATTACTTGTGGGAAATATTCTCCCCCACAGGGAAAGGCAAGAAGAGCACACAGCAAGAGCTGTCCATATAGCTCCCCCTCTGGCTCCGCCCCCCAGTCATTCGACCGACGGTTAGGAGAAAAAAGGAGAAACTATAGGGTGCCGTGGTGACTGTAGTGTATAAAGAAAAAAAATTTCAACCTGATTAGGAAACCAGGGCGGGCCGTGGACCGGACACACCGTTGGAGAAAGTAATTTATCAGGTAAGCATAAATTCTGTTTTCTCCAACATTGGTGTGTCCGGTCCACGGCGTCATCCATTACTTGTGGGAACCAATACCAAAGCTTTAGGACACGGATGAAGGGAGGGAGCAAATCAGGTTACCTAAATGGAAGGCACCACGGCTTGCAAAACCTTTCTCCCAAAAATAGCCTCTGAAGAAGCATAAGTATCAAATTTGTAGAATTTGGCAAAAGTGTGCAGAGAGGACCAAGTCGCTGCCTTACATATCTGATCAACAGAAGCCTCGTTCTTGTAGGCCCAAGTGGAAGCCACAGCCCTAGTAGAGTGAGCTGTGATTCGGTCAGGAGGTTGCCGTCCGGCAGTCTCATAAGCCAATCGGATAATGCTTTTCAGCCAGAAAGAGAGAGAGGTAGCAGTAGCTTTTTGACCTCTCCTCTTACCAGAGTAAACGACAAACAAAGATGAGGTTTGTCTAAAATCTTTTGTTGCTTCTAAGTAGAACTTTAAAGCACGAACAACATCTAAATTGTGTAATAAACGTTCCTTCTTTGAAACTGGATTCGGACACAGAGAAGGAACAACTATTTCCTGGTTAATATTCTTGTTGGAAACAACTTTTGGAAGAAAACCAGGCTTAGTACGCAAAACAACCTTATCTGAATGGAAAACCAGATAAGGCGGATTACATTGCAAAGCAGATAATTCAGAAACTCTTCTAGCAGAAGAAATAGCAACCAAAAACAGAACTTTCCAATTTAATAACTTAATATCTATGGAATGTAAAGGTTCAAGCGGAACCCCTTGAAGAACTGAAAGAACTAAATTTAGACTCCAAGGAGGAGTCATGGGTCTGTAAACAGGCTTGATTCTAACCAAAGCCTGAACAAAAGCTTGTACATCTGGCACAGCTGCCAGTCGTTTGTGTAACAAGACAGATAAAGCAGAAATCTGTCCTTTTAGAGAACTAGCTGACAACCCTTTATCCAAACCTTCTTGGAGAAGGGAGAGAATCTTTGGAATTTTAATCTTACTCCAGGAGAATCCCTTGGATTCACACCAGCAGATATATTTTTTCCATATTTTATGGTAAATCTTTCTAGTCACAGGTTTTCTGGCTTGGACCAGAGTATCTATCACAGAATTCGAAAACCCACGCTTGGATAAAATCAAGCGTTCAATTTCCAAGCAGTCAGCTGCAGAGAAACTAGATTTGGATGTTTGAATGGACCTTGTACTAGAAGATCCTGTCTCAAAGGTAGCTTCCATGGTGGAGCCGATGACATATTCACCAGGTGTGCATACCAAGTCCTGCGTGGCCACGCAGGAGCTATCAGAATCACCGAGGCCTTCTCCTGTTTGATCCTGGCTATGAGCCTGGGAAGGAGAGGAAACGGTGGAAACACATACGCTAGGTTGAACGACCAAGGCACCACTAATGCATCCACTAGAGTCGCCTTGGGATCCCTGGATCTGGACCCGTAGCAAGGAATCTTGAAGTTCTGACGGGACGCCATTAGATCCATGTCTGGAACGCCCCATAATTGGGTTAACTGAGCAAAGACCTCCGGGTGGAGTTCCCACTCCCCCGGATGGAAAGTCTGACGACTCAAATAGTCCGCTTCCCAGTTGTCTACTCCTGGGATGTGAATAGCAGATAGATGGCAGGAGTGATTCTCTGCCCATTGGATAATCTTGGTTACTTCCTTCATCGCTAGGGAACTCTTTGTTCCCCCCTGATGATTGATGTACGCAACAGTCGTTATGTTGTCCGACTGAAATCTTATGAACCTGGCTTCTGCTAGCTGAGGCCAAGCCAGGAGCGCATAGAATATTGCTCTTAGTTCCAAAATGTTTATCGGGAGAAGGGACTCTTCCCGAGACCATAGGCCCTGAGCTTTCAGGGAGTCCTAGACTGCGCCCCACCCCAAGAGGCTGGCGTCGGTCGTGACGATGACCCACTCCGGTCTGCGGAAACTCATTCCCTGAGACAGGTGATCCTGGGTCAACCACCAGAGAAGTGAGTCCCTGGTTACCTGGTCTACTTGAATTTGGGGAGACAAGTCTGTATAGTCCCCATTCCACTGATTGAGCATGCACAGCTGTAATGGTCTTAGATGAATTCGAGCAAAAGGAACCACGTCCATTGCTGCGACCATTAGTCCTATTACTTCCATGCACTGAGCTATGGAGGGTTGAGGAATAGAATGAAGAACTTGACAAACGTTTAGAAGCTTTAGCTTTCTGATTTCTGTCAGGAAGATCTTCATTTCCACAGAATCTACTATTCTTCCCAGAAAAGGAACCCTTGTGGACGGTGACAGTGAACTCTTTTCTATGTTCACCTTCCACCCGTGAGATCTGAGAAAAGCCAACACAATGTCTGTGTGGGCCCTTGCTTTGGAAAGAGACGAAGCTTGGATTAGGATGTCATCTAGATAAGGTGCTACAGCGATGCCCCTCGGCCTTAGGACCGCTAGAAGGGACCCTAGCACCTTTGTGAAAATTCTGGGAGCGGTGGCTAAACCGAATGGAAGAGCCACGAACTGGTAATGTTTGTCCAGAAAGGCGAACCTCAGGAACTGATGATGAGTTTTGTGGATTGGAATATGCAGATACGCATCCTTTAGATCCACGGTAGTCAAATATTGACCCTGCTGGATTGTTGGCAAGATTGTCCGAATGGTTTCCATTTTGAAGGATGGAACTCTGAGGAACTTGTTTAATATCTTTAAATCCAGAATTGGCCTGAAAGTTCCCTCTTTTTTGGGAACCACAAACAGGTTTGAGTAAAAACCTAGACCTTGTTCCCCGGAGGGGACTGGGTTTATCACTCCCATCTTTGATAGGTCTCTTACACAATGTAAGAATGCCTGTTTCTTTATCTGGTCTGAAGATAAGCGAGACAGGTGGAACCTTCCCCTTGGAGGAAGTCCCTTGAACTCTAGCAGGTATCCCTTGGAGACTATCTCTAGTGCCCAGGGATCCGGAACATCTCTTGCCCAAGCCTGAGCGAAGAGAGATAGTCTGCCCCCTACCAGATCCGGTCCCGGATCAGGGGCTACCCCTTCATGCTGTCTTGGTAGCAGCAGCAGGTTTCTTGGTCTGTTTACCCTTGTTCCAGCCTTGCATGGGCTTCCAAGCGGGTTTGGGCTGGGCCGCATTACCTTCTTTTCTAGCGGCAGTGGAGTTATTAGCCGGTCCGTTCCTGAAATTGCGAAAGGAACGAAAATTAGACTTGTTCTTAGCCTTAAAAGGCCTATCCTGTGGGAGGGCATGGCCCTTACCCCCAGTGATGTCTGAAATAATTTCCTTCAATTCCGGCCCAAAAAGGGTCTTACCCTTGAAAGGAATATTAAGTAACTTAGTCTTGGACGACACATCTGCCGACCAGGATTTTAGCCAAAGCGCCCTCCGCGCTACTATAGCAAAACCTGAGTTTTTCGCCGCCAATTTCGTTATTTGAAAGGCGGCATCCAATATAAAGGAATTAGCTAATTTTAATGCGTGAATTCTGTCCATGACTTCTTCATAGGAAGTCTCTTTCTGGAGCGACCTTTCTAGTTCCTCGAACCAAAAGGACGCCGCTGAAGTGACAGTAATAACACACGTAGCTGGTTGAAGGATGAACCCTTGCTGAACAAAAATCTTTTTAAGCAATCCTTCCAATTTTTTATCCATAGGATCTTTGAAAGCGCAGCTGTCCTCTATAGGAATAGTGGTGTGCTTCGCTAGTGTTGAAACAGCTCCCTCAACCTTCGGGACCGTCTGCCATGCGTCCCTTCTAGGGTCTACTATGGGAAACATTTTCTTAAATATAGGAGGTGGGGCAAAGGGTACACCTGGCTTCTCCCACTCCTTTTCCACTATGTTCGCTACCCTTTTGGGTATTGGAAAAGCGTCGTCGTGCACTGGGACCTCTAAAAATTTGTCCAATTTGCACAACTTCTCTGGTACTACCATAGAATCACAGTCATCCAGAGTAGCTAATACCTCCTTTAGCAAAGCGCAGAGATGTTCTAGCTTAAACTTAAATGCTACTATATCAGGTTCTGCCTGTTGAGAAATCTTTCCTGAGTCTGAAATTTCACCCTCAGACAGCCCTTCCCTCACAGCTATTTCCGATTGATGTGAGGGTAAAATAGATAAAGCATCGTCAGCGTCTGATTGTTCATCCCTTTTATCTGTATTTAAAGCTGAACAATCACGCTTTCTCTGAAATGCTGGCAGTTTGGATAAAAGAATTGCTATAGAATTATCCACTACTGCTGTTAATTGTTGCATAGAAATAAGCACTGGCGCGCTAGGTGTCGCCTGCGCGGGCAAAGCTGGTGTAGACACAGAAGGAGAGGATGTAGAACTATCCCCACTACCTTCATTAGATAAATCATCTTGGGCAACATTATGAAATGTAACAGAGCTGTCCTCATTTTGTTTGGACGCTATAGCATAATTATCAGATACACTAGAAGGGGGAACCACATTTGTCTCTACACACACAGAACATAGGTTATCTGATGGCACAGACATGTTAAACAGATTTAGGCAGGCAAACAATGCAATAAAAACGATTTTAAACAAAAACGTTACTGTCTCTTTAAATAATAAAATGACACACTTTATTTCTGAATGTTCAAAAAACTATGAAGGCAATATCCGATTTTTCTGAAATTTGGACCCCAGTGTCTTAATGCTTAGAAAGTATTGCACAGCAAATATGGAGACTTTAGCTCCTAAAACAAGCAAACCGGAGCTAATTGTTGGATTTAACCGTTTTTATACACCACAATCCCTGCTACAGCTTTTACCTTTCTTAGGGGTCAATCATCCACAGAAATAAGCCTTCTGGAGTCACTTTCTGAGCCACAGGACCCTCTCACATGGAACTGCATGCACTGCCTTGAAATTAACTAAAGTGCCAAAATGAGGCCTCCTCCCTCAGTTCACTAGAGTGAAGGGGCCTTCCTGACTAGATTTAGGTGTCTAAAGCAAGCCAGATCAATAAAAAACGTCCCCAAGTGTATATGAGCTTATAAAACATTTTAATTGCCATCATATTGTAATAAAAAACAATCGATTTGGCCCCTGACAGTGTCTACCAGCATAAAAATCAAAAAGGGGAAGCCTGTAATCTTTTTTGCTGAGGTGAAAGAAAAATGGCTTACCGTTTTCCCTGAGGGGAAAAATGACTGTCATCTAGCATTAGCCTGTGTTGTTAGGAGACTAGTCATACCTGAAGCAGATAAGTCTGCAAACTGTTACCCCCAACTGAAGTTCTCTGGTTTCAACAGTCCTGCGTGGTAACAGAAATGGATTTTAGTTACTTGTGCTAAAATCATAGCCCTCTTAAACAGAAATCTTCATCACTTTTCTGTTGTAGAGTAAATAGTACAAGCCAGCACTATTTTAATATAACAAACTCTTGATAGAAGAATAAAAAACTACAACTAACACCACAAACTCCTCACCATCCCCGTGGAGATGCTACTTGTTCAGAGCGGCAAGGAGAATGACTGGGGGGCGGAGCCAGAGGGGGAGCTATATGGACAGCTCTTGCTGTGTGCTCTCCTTGCCTTTCCCTGTGGGGGAGAATATTTCCCACAAGTAATGGATGACGCAGTGGACCGGACACACCAATGTTGGAGAAAGATAATCCCTTTATTAGCCATTCCCCAGTTTTGCATAACTAACAGTTTATATTAATAAATTTTTTACCTCTGTGATTACCTTGTATCTAAACCTCTGCAGACTTCCCCCTTAGGTCAGTGCTCTTGACAGACTTTCATTTTAGCTAATCAGTGCCCTCTCATAAGTAATGTTATCTATATGGCACACATGAACTAACAACCTTTAGCTGTGAAAATGCACTGATATAAGAGGTTGCCTTCAAAGGCTTAAAAATTAGCATATGAACCTACCTAGGTTTAGGCTTTCAACAAAGAATACCAATAGAACAAAGCAAATTTTATGATAAAAGTGAATTGGAAAGTTGTTTAAAATTACATGACATATCTGAATAATGAAAGTTAAATTTTGATTAGTCTGTCCCTTTAACACATTTGAGCATTTTCTTTCTGAACTTTTATGTTCCTAAAAATTATTGGGAGGTGGACAATAATAGATTAAAGGGTTGGTAAACTTATCCATTTTAAAACTACTATATATGTTATATCGATTTCTAACTTAAATTTATTAAGAGCCAGATTACGAGTGGAGCTCGAGAGCGATAAGGGGTTTATTGTGGGTGTTTGCGCACATCGGGATTATCAATCGTATTACAAGTTGAAAGAAGATGCAATTGCTTCAGCACAATTCAAGTTAATGCTCGTCGGGTTAGAAAACACTTTAAAAAATACATTACAAAGTATAGTTACACATTATAACAACATCTAATAAAAATTATAAAAAATAAATATTACACACAAAAGTTATAAGGGCTCAAAAAAGCTATGAGTTATCAGGTGTTAGAAAAAACGGCAGGCAAATGGCTTTATCATAGAGATACATACATATGCATATATAATATATATATATAAGTATATATATATATATATATATATATATATATATATATATATATATATATATTTCTATATTTGTACACATATGTATTTATATGTGTATACATGTATTTACAGACATATATACACATAAATACATATGACCACACATACGATATAGGTCTCAACAAGGACATTGACCTGGCAGCATTTCTTGAATAACAAAAATGGACAAACTACTTTATTGAATCTCTGCATGTATTTCTCCAACCTATGTGTGCAAACCCCAATATATATATTTTTTAAATATTTTTTAATATATTTTTGGTCTATTCTATTATTGCACCCTGTGGAGGGACATCTTAGACAGTATAACAATGTGTGGTACTACTATTAATAAGTATACAACCCTTTAAAGCCTATTCACAAACTCTTTTTTCCTTCACTTTCATACACTCCCATATGTTCTTTTTTCTGAAGCAGCATGTATAGGTAACTAAATATAGAAATATGAAACACCTTTTCAAAACATCAGTATACCATCTATAAACCATTTGCTGTTTGACTTGCACCCTAGATACAAATTTTATATGCAGACCCTTCTACAAGTTCTATTTTTAAACTCTTATGTATTAAGATCACTATGAGCTTGTACATTATCTATCTATTGGGTTTTTGTAAAGCTACTCACCCGTAAGGGTCTCAAGGCGCTTGGGGTTGCTGCAGTTCAGTCGAAGAGCCAGGTCTTGAGGTCCTATCTGAACTTAGGGAGGTAGCTTGTCTGAGGTGCAGCAGGAGAGTGTTCCATTTCTTGGCTGCCAGGTGAGAGAAGGATCTGCCTCCCACTGTTGTCTTCCTGATGCGGGGGATGACTGAGGGCTTGGTCGGCCGATCGAATGATGTTCTGGAGGGCCTTGAACGCTTGGGTGAGAAGCTTGAACATGATCCTTTTACTGATGGGTAGCCAGTGCAGTTCTCGCAGGTGTTTGGTGATGTGGCATTGCCAAGGGAAGTCGAGGATGAGTCTGGCGGAGGCGTTCTGGAAGCGCTGGAGTCGATTTTGGAGCTTGATGGTAGAGCCGGCCTAGAGTGTGTTGCCGTAGTTCAGTCAATGGCTGACGAGGGCGTGGGTGACTGACTTCCAGGTCTCGGTTGGGATCCACTTGAAGATCCTTCGCAGCAGGTGGAGTATGTGGAAGCATGAAGAGGAGACGGCGTTGACTTGTCGGTCCATGGAGAGCAATGAGTCCATGATGACGCCTAGGTTTTGTGCGTGGTCGGTGGGGGTAGGCGGGTGTCCATGAGCTGTGGGCCACCAGGAGTTATCCCAGGTGGATGTGGTGGGTCCGAGGAGGACTTCGTTCTTGTCTGCGTTCAGCTTGAGGCAGCTGTCTCTCATTCAGGCGGCGACTGCTGTCATCCCTTCGTGGACGTTTTTCTTGGTGGTGGTGGTGGGGTCTCTGGTGAGAGGGTGTCATCGGCGTAAGAGACAATGTGTTGTCGGACAATGGCGGCTAGGGGGGCCATGTAGATGTTGAAGAAGGTAGGGCTCAGCAAAGAGTCTTGGGGTACACCGCAGCTTATCTCTGGGCTTGGAGGTGAAGGGCGGGAGTCTCACTTTCTGGGTTCTGCCAGTGAGGAAGGAGGAGATCCATTCTAGGGCTTTGATGTGGATGCCAGCGTCGTGTAGGCAGGTGCAGAGGGTGAGGTGGGAGACGGTGTTGAATGCTGCTGAGGGGTCCAGGAGGATGAGGGCGGCGGTCACTCCTCGGTCGAGTAGGTGTGGCTGGCTTCAATGTGGTCTATGAGTTGACCGTTGATTGCCTTCTCAATGACTTTGGGCAGGAAGGGGAGTAGTAAGATTGGACAGACGTTTCTTAGGGTCCTTGGGGTCTGCAGTGGGATTCTTCAGTAGGGGGTTCACCTCTGAGTGCTTCCAGTTTTCCGGGAAGGTGCTGGTCTCGATGGAGCAGTTTATAGTGCGGCGGGGTTCGGGGGCAATGGTGTCACCCGTATGTTGAAGATGTGATGCGGGCATGGGTCCGAGGGTGCTCCGGAGTGGATTGATTTTATGATCCTTAGGGTATCCTTTGTGGTGAGGGGGTTCCAGATGATCCGTGGGGGGGTAGGAGGAAGTGTTTATGGGTGCGGTGTCGGTGGGTCAGCGGTTGTGGGTAAGGTCTGGGGCGCAAGGCTGTTGTAGATGTTGACAATCTTGCGATTAAAGTATGTGGTGAGGTTGTCGCAGAGGTCCCGGGATGGCGGGATGTTGTTGGTGTCGCTGTTGGGTTTGGAGAAATCTTTGATGACTGAACAGCTCCTTGCTGTTGTGGGTATTGGCATTTATTCTGTCTTGGATTGCTGTTTTCTTGGTGGTTTTGAGGAGGTGGTGGTGGGTGGTGATGGATTTTTTGTAGGCCGCTTTGTAAGTAGGGGTCTTGCTGGATCTCCAGGTTCTTTCTAGTCATCTGCAGTGGGCCTAGAGGGCTGGGATGAACCAGCTGGCCTTCATGTGGTGGGTTGGCGGCTGGACGGTTTCTTGAGGGAGGCGAGGTTGTTGGCACAGTTGGTTATCCAGCGGTGGAGGTTGCGGGTGGAGGAGTAGGCGTCTGTGGAGGTCGCTGAGAGGGAATTGTTCAGGGTGGAGTACAGCTGGTCTCCGGTGATGATGTTCCATTTTCTGCAGGGCGGGTGGTGTTGCTGAAGGTGTCTGGTGGGTTTGTCGAAGGAGAAGTGTATGCAGTGGTGGTCGGTCCAATGGAGTTGGGTGATGTGGTTAACTGAGACGTGGTTGCAAGTGGAGATCGGGTCGAGGGTGTGTCCGCTAAGTGGGTTGGGTAGTTGACGCGTTGCTTCAGTCCAATGGTTCCAAGGTTTTCAAAAAGGATGGTTGTGTTGTGGTCGTTGGGGTTGTCTAGGTGGAAGTTGAGGTCACTGAGGATGTAGCCCGTTGAAGCGAGGGGCGTGGGGAGCGATGTGGTCGATGATGGAGTCGCAAAAGGCAGGGCGTGGTCCAGGAGGTCTGTAGATGAAGGTGCCGCGGAGGCTGGTGTTGGGGCTGACTTGGATCTTGAAGTGTAGGTGTTCTAAGCCTTGTGATTGTTCGTCAGAGCTGGTTGTGACGTGCAGGGAGTGTTTGTGGACAATGGCGATGCCTCCTCCAGGTCGGTTGCTGCGGTCCTTGTGGGTGATCTTGTAGCCTTCAGGGATGGTGATGGCGATCTCAGGCGTTGAGTCGGGGTTCAGCCAGGTCTCGGTGAGGAAGGCGATATCTGGGGAGGTGGAGTTGAGCAGGTTCCAGATTTTGACGGCGTGCTTGTGGACGGAGCGGGTGTTGAGGAGGATGCAGTTGAGGTGGTTGTGGCTGTTTTTGCGTGGGTCGACAGGTTGTGGTCCGAAAGGGAGAAGGAGCAGTTGTGGCAGGTGAAGGGTCCTCTGGTGTGTGTCGGGGGCTGCATGGTGACAGGTGGACGATCTGCCGGTGTTGAGAGTGCATGCGTCGTAGAAGTGGCGGTTGCAGGAACCAGGGTTTGTGGCTCAGGGCGCTAATGGGCGCTGACAGGCTTGCCTATGGCACGCCAGCGTCACGTCCACCACTCATCGGTGGCCATTAAGTAGAAGAGTAAAGTGGGAGGGCTGGGCAGCTGGGAGGCGTGAAACGGCCCTCAGGATGGGTGTGGGCAGCGGGGAGCACTGGGGGAAGCTTAAGGAACAATGAAGGGGAAGCAGCTGGGGTAAGCTTAAGGAACAATGAAGGGGAAGCAGCATGAGTGGCAGAGAGGCACAGCCTTGTCAGACAATGCAATATCTGTTTGTATTTTATTATCTACCACTCTTTGGACACGTATTAGGATGTGTTTATTCCATCCTAAGTTTTATTACTAGCCATATGTATAAGGTTAAATGATCTCCTTGCACATATTTGATATTTATATTTTATTATCCAGTACTTAGCACATATCTGCTTCTGTTACGTAATGGTACAAGTCCAACTGTATTGTGCATATAATCCCATTTGCACATTGTGACGGATTACCGGCTACTCCGTCTGAATAACTCCACCAGTCGCTCTCACAAATCCTAAAACCCACCGCTATGTAGCGGAGAACAAGTGATAATAGCAATTCCCACCCAAAGACATACTAGCAGTCAGGTGAAAACAAGAAGAACATTTTATTTGGACAAATACACAACATTTATACAAAAACTCATCTTGATAAGAAACTGGAAAATCCCATAATTTTCCTGCCATTCCTGCCCCTCCAGACAGACTTGCGCCTCCATAGCAGCCACAGTCCCACAGAATCCCAGGGGTGGCGGTTTCGGGTGATCCCGACCCCAGGTGCCACAGTCCAAAAAGCGGTGTGATTCGTTACTGGGGACCAGAGACACAGTTCGTTGAAGTTATGGGGTTGGGGTGTCCAAAACCCCCGGTTTCCAAAAGAGCTCCCCTCCGGTAATTCCCCCACCTCTTGTCCTCCCTAGGGGCTACCAATCACCCAAAAAGTGGAGCTCTGGGGCAAAGGGCCGCTGGAGCAACCAGGTGTAAATTTGGCGGGTGTCCTGCTGTTCTGTGGCCGACCGGGAGTTCCAGGAGCCCGGCAAGCCTGAGAGGGGTTAGGCGGGTGTCGGTTGTAAGGCGTCCGACCGGGAGTTCCAGGAGCCCAGCCAGCCTAGGAGGGTTTTTCTGGTCAGAGACCAGCTCTTTGAAGACAAGTTCCAGTGGGACAAAACAAACAACAAGAAGCTCCTAGAGATCGCGGTTGCTCTGAAGAGCCCAAGACCGCTGAGAAACAACAGGGGTGAGGTAGTAGAGGGGTAGGGGGTTTAAGCCTTGCAGCCCCGTACCCGTGACAACTCCCCCCTTCCAGTTCGGCAGACCCAGCTAGATCCACACGGGTCTACTTGGGTCTGTCCGAGGGGCATTCTACGTCAGTCTGCCGGAAAAGTCCTCAGCATTCCCATTGTTTTTTCCCGACCTGTACTGAACGTTAAAGTTGAAGGGCTCCAGGGCTAAACTCCACCGTAACAGGCGTCCATTGTCTCCCGATACTTGGTTCAGCCACACCAAGGGGTTATGTTCGGTGAGAACAGTGAAAGGCCTTCCATATAGGTACGTTTGCAGCTTCTTGGGGGCCCATACCAGGGCAAGGCATTCCTTTTTCACCGCCGCATAGCCTACCTCTCTGGGTAACAGCTTCCTACTGATGTAGGCTATGGGGTTAGTCTTGTCCTCCTTCGACCACTTTTCTTAGGACTGCTCCCAACTCGAACATGGAGGCATCTGTGTGAACACAAAAACATTTGTTGGGATTAGAAGCGGCCAAGACGGGGGCAGTGACCAAGGTTGATTTGAGGCTTTGGAAGGCAGCTTTGCACTCGGGGGACCACAGGACCTGTCGGTGGAGTTTCTTACGAGTTAGGTCGGTCAGGGGTTTGGCGAGGGTACTATAATTGGGGACAAACCTCCGATAATAAATCGGCCATTCCCAAGAAGGCTAGGACTTGGATCCTGGTGCGAGGAGTGGACCAGTTTGCCACTGCCTCGACCTTGGCCGGCTCTGGACGATGCTTTACGCAGCACACTCAGTGGCCCAGATATTGGACTTCCAAACGGCCTATGGTGCACTTGTCTGTTTTCAGGGTTAAGCCAGCGGCTCTACGGCGATCTAGAACAACGCCTAGGTGGATTAAGTGGTCCTCCCAGGTGTCACTATAGATGGCAATGTCATCTAGGTAGGCATAGTCCTGGAGGCCATCTAGGAGGCGGCTTACCATACGCTGGAAGATAGCTGGGGCATCCTTCATCCCAAACGGCATGACCTTAAACTGGTAGAGGCCGAAGGGGGTGGGGACCGATTCAGGGGCTAAGGGGATTTGCCAATACCCCTTACAAAGTCAAGGGTAGTTAGGAAGTGTCCTCGGGCGATCATGTCCAACAGGTCATCGACCCGGGGCATAGGGTAGGCATCAGTGGTGGTTCTGTCATTGAGTTTACAGTAATCAATGCAGAACCGGGTGGTTCCATCTTTCTTGGGGACCAGCACCACCGGGGATGCCCAGGGACTGCTGGATGGTTCAACACCACCAATGTCCAACAATCCCCAGGGCTCCCAATGCATACTGTCTGACAGCTTCAGGTACCAGAATTTGGCTACGAGCATTACGGTCATACCACTGCTTCTGGTTCCCCTGAGCAACCTGAAGGTTTGTCCGCACCATGGCAGTGAGGTCCTTCAGCCTGTCTCTGAATTTTAGGACAAATACTCCACAAAGGAGGGTCCTCCCTCCTTTTCTGACCCCTCCCAGTGGGCTCTCAATAAGTCTAGGGGTCCCCTGATCTTCCGGCCATAAATCAACTCAAAGGGGGAAAAACCGGTAGATTCCAGGGGCTCCTCTCTATTGGCAAATAGAAGGTGCGGCAGGTACCTGTCTTAGTCTTTGTGAGTGGCCGATAATGTTCGAAGCAACTGCTTAAGGGTCCCGTTGAACCTTTCACAAAGCCCATTGGTCTGGGGGTGATATGGGTCACTGAATAGGGGTTGGATCCCGTACAGTTCCCACAACTTTTGGGTGACCTCGGCGGTGAACTGAATTCCCCGATCTGAGACCATTTCTCGGGGAAAACCCACCCTGGTAAATATCTGCAGCAGCGCATTGGCTACTGTCTCTGCTTGAATATTCATCAGGGGTACTGCCTCCGGATACATAGTGGCATAGTCTACCACTGGAAATATGCACTTTTTCCTGGAGGGACTGGGGCAAGATAGTGGGCCCTACTATATCTACGGTGACCCTGCTAAAGGGTTCATCAATAATGGGGAGGGGGTTTAAGGGGGCTTTGGTATGGTCCCCGGTCTTCCCTACTTTCTGGCATACCACACACGTTCTGCAATAGGCCTTAATCTCTTTTGTGATTCTTGACCAGAAAAATATTTGGGAAAGGCAGTGGTGGGTTCGGGAGCTGCCCAAATGGCCGGCCAGGGGGGATGTCATACCCTATGCGCAACAGGTTGGACCGATTCCTTTTCGGTACTACCAGTTGTCGCTTGGACACTGGCCCTTTCTACCTCTGGGAGACCCAGTACAGCAATCCGTTCTTCCATTGGAAACGCTCTTCCCCTGGGCCTTGGGGGTCGGCCCTTACGCGGGCTCGGAAGGCGGAAAGGGTTGGATCGTTCAGAGTTTCTTGGGCAAAGTCAGAGGGGGAGGCCCAGGATAGTGTATGGGGGGCAGGTCCCGGGGTCGGGCAACGGCGAGGCGGAAAAAGTTCAGGGATGTGGGTGGAAGGTCTTACCTGGGTCCCCAGCTGCGGTGCGTTGGCTTGTCGTTGGGCTTTCCCACGGGTGGTCACTGGCCAGGAGTCAGGGGGAGTATCTTCCAAAAACGTTGAAACAAGGAGGCCGAGGTAATTTCCCAGTAGGACCTTTGTGGGAAGGTATCACCCACATCAACAGCACGGCCCCATCGCCCAAGCCAGATGGAAACTGGCTATGGGGACTTGGACAGTGGTGCCTATTGCCACCTGAACAACAAGGGTCTGCCCAGTGGGTGTAGACAGGGAGGCCAGATGGGGCTGAACCAGGGTAATGGTGGACCCAGTGTCCCTGAATCCTTGGGCTGCCTTCCCATTGACCCAAACAGTCTGGTAGTGATGCTGACGGTTATCAGAGGCCACCAAGTTAGCTTCCTGTAGAGTGCCGACCTCCTCTTCAGCCCATTTGGGGTAGTCCACTGGGGCCAGGGCATAGACATAGTGGGCCGCAGCTTGGAAGGTCTGGGCTTGGGCGGTTACCCAGAAGGTAGACTAGGGGTGTCTTTGCTGAGCTGCTGGATAAGGTCAGTTCTGTGTCTTGCATTCCCACCTCAAATGTCCAGGCTGCCCACAGGTGAAGCATCCTTCGGGAATCCCTAACTCTTGCCAGGGGTTAATGTAGTGAACTGGTAAGTCCACTCTGCGAAAGGCTGCCCCTCTTGTTTCTGTAGTCATCTGGAGGGGTGGAATGGAAAAGCGGCCAAAGCCCGTCCAGACAGCTTGCCTATCAGGACCGATAGTCTGTCGCCATGGGCGACCCCCTGCAGTTCACATTGGGTCTCAAAAACCTGAAGATAACAATCAATCTCCTGAGGTGGCCGGGTATCATACAGAGTCAGTCACCACTCCACTTCCCTTTGTATGTCGGATGCAGTTGACCCCGGGGTAGATGTGGGGTACTAGGTACCGTGCTGGGTGCTGTAGGAGGTTGCTCATGGCCCTGATCATCATCCGACCCACCGGCTGCCTGGTCACCTTCCAGCATTTCTCGGGTAAGGGCTGGTCTGCTCTTGGGGCCCGCAGTCTTTACTTGGGTCTCCATCCGAACTTGTCTTCAGGTGGTGGTTTGAATGTTCCAGAAACTTGGAAGCATCCCACCGCTGCCACCAATGTGATAGCTTACCGGCTACTTTGTCTGAGTAGCTCAGCCAGTCGCTCTCCCAAATCCTGGAACCCGCTGCTATGTAGCAGAGAACAAGTGATAATAGCGATTCCCACCCAAATAACTAGACATACTAGCATTCAGGTGAAACAAGAACATTTTATTGGGACAAATACACATTTATACAGAAACACATCTTGATAAGAAACTGGACAATCCCACAATTGTCCTGCCCTTCCATACAGACCGGTGCCTCCATAGTAGCCACAGTCCCACAGAATCCCAGGACCCAGGGGTGGAGGTTTTGGGGTGATCCCGGGGGAGCGTTGTCATTTGAAAGCTCTCGGTCCCCAGATGCCACAGTCCAAAAAGCAGTGTGATTCATTACTGGGGACCGGAGATACAGTCCGTTGAAGTTATGGGATAAGGGTGTCCAAAACCTCTGGTTCCTAAAGGAGCTCCCCTCCGGTAACTCCCCCACCTCTTGTCCTCCGTAGGGGCTACCAATCCCCAAAAGAGAGCTCTGGGGCAAAGGGCCGCTGGAGCAACCAGGTGTAAAGTTAGCAGGTGTCCTGCTGTTCTGTGGCCGACCGGGAGTTCCAGGAGCCCAGCCAGCCTGAGAGGGTTAGGCAGGTATCCATTGTGAGGCGGCTGACTGGGAGTTCCACTGGGAGTTCCAGGAGCCTGGCCAGCCTAGGAGGGTTTCCCCGGTCAGAGACCAGCTCTTTCAAGACAAGTTCCAGTGGGACAAAGCAAGAAACAGGAGGCTCCTAGAGATCACAGTTGCTCTGAGGAGACCAAAACTGCTTAGAAACAACAGGGGTGAGGTAGTAGGTGAGGTAGTAGGGGGTTTAACCCTTGCAGCCCGGTACCCATGACACACATTTTGGTTACTATCACCATTTATTTATTAATTAGCACATATTTGTTCCTTTCATGTAACAGTACACGTATAATTGCATTGTGTACATAACCCCAATTGTGCATTTTGATTGCTATCATCATCCGTTTTTGTACCTTTAGACTAGCCATAATAAACAGGCTGTGAAATATAACACTATCTACCTATCTATACACATGAATATCTACATTTTATGATGTTCCCCTAGACTAGCCGTAATAAACAGGCTGTGGAAAAATGATATCACGTAACCAACCCACTTGACTGGCAGCTTAGATGTTATATCCCGTCCTAAATCTTATTTTCAAACCATTTGTGTAAATATGATTGTGGGTCTTTTTGTATCTACATTAATGTCTGTATTTTATGATGCTCAATTTTTTGTATTTTTTTTTTTAGCCGTATGTATAAGGATAGTTATTTCACTGTTACACACTGGTGTCTGTATTTTGTTTTAAATTAACACTCTCGGACTTCCACTGTGTAATACCACTAATATGTGTATCACATACTTAGTTATATCCATGTACTTCGGTTGCGATTGACAACCGTTTTGCCCTTTTAGTCTTACCATAGTAAACACTAGGTACAGACTACGTTACCATGTCACGTAACAGTGCAACAGACTATCACGTGATCGAGCTCCAACCTAATTAACATGGTGGGGCGTGCTCTTGGGGGCGTACTGCCGCCCGGTTCTTAAAATTCCCTTGGAAGCTAGCAGTTAGAAATGGAACCGTCTGAAGGATACGAAACCTTTGAAACACGTGAGGGATTATTCCTTGGGACTTTGCTTTTACCTTGAGTGTTGAATACACTTACACATTTTCAAGATATCTCGGATATTTCATTTTGGGATATACCTTCCGGCCATCATTGTGACATTTATTACTATTGTTCTTATCATCAAAACATTGTGTGCTTTCCAAGCATAAAGAGAGACTAATACATTTATTTCACATACAATTATTAACTATTTGTGTGATGCTATTTTTTACAATTGCACTTATCGTATTACTGGGTGCTCTTTATTTATAAAGAGAGTTTGATACACTTAATCGTTTCACAAAACTGAAACATACGATTATTAACGTATTGATTATATCCTTTTGAACTGAAGTCTTTAGATCTTTATTCAGCGCTGTCTCCCCCCCTCTCCCTCCTACTTTGTTTTTCTCCTCCTCTTACCTCCTAGTGAGGTTTAGCGGAGGGGTAACTCTATCTGAGATTATAGCAGCTTTTTAGGGCCTTAGTCTTTGGTATCATATGAAGTGAGATCTGCAGCGCAAACTTTTGTGCAGCTTGCCTTCTTCCTTTTTTGGGGGTAGTTTGGCATTCTATTTATATATATATATATATATATATATATATATATATATATATATATATATATATATATATATATATATATATAGAATTGAAGCAGTGTATTTACTGTAAATATTTTACATTCCTATGTTCTGCACATAGCAGAGTATGTTCTATGTATTTTTAAATATATATTCCTAAATACATTCAAATAAAGATACCAAGAGAATGAAGAAAAATGTATAATAGGAATAAGTTAAAAAGTTGTTTCAAATTGCTGCTAGAAGTAAATTATTTGCTATGAATTATGAAAGAAACTGTGTTTTATGTCATCTATGCTGTAGAAAATAAAAAATATAAAGTAAAATAATTTTAACAAACAATTTAATAAAAGAATTACTTTGTTATAACTACTTTTCTCCAACATTGGTGTGTCCGGTCCACGGCGTCATCCATAACTTGTGGGAATATTCTCTTCCCCAACAGGAAATGGCAAAGAGCACAGCAAAAGCTGTCCATATAGCCCCTCCCAGGCTCCGCCCCCCCCAGTCATTGTCTTTGCCGCTCTGAACAAGTAGCATCTCCATGGAGATGGTGAAGAGTATGTGGTGTTTAGTTGTAGTTTTTTATTCTTCTATCAAGAGTTTGTTATTTTAAAATAGTGCTGGTATGTACTATTTACTCTGAAACAGAAAGAGATGAAGAGTTCTGTTTAAAAGAGGAGTATGATTTTAGCAGCAGTAACTAAAATCAATTGCTGTTCCCACGCAGGACTGTTGAGCTGAGAGAACTTCAGTTGGGGGGAACAGTTTGCAGACTTTTCTGCTCAAGGTATGACTAGCCATTTTTCTAACAAGACTGTGTAATGCTGAAAGGCTGTCATTTTTCCCTCATGGGGATCGGTAAGCCATTTTCTTAGACTCAGACAGAATAAAGGGCTTATTATGGGCTATTAACTGGTGGACACTCTTAAGGGCTAAATCGATTGTATATTTAAGTTATATTTTGAAAGTTTGAAGTAATCTTCACACTTTTATTGTTTGGGGAACGTTTTTTATCGCCAGGCACTAGTTTAGACACCTTCCCAGTCAGGAAGGGCCTTTCACTATAGTAGGCAGAGCCTCATTTTCGCGCCATTATTGCGCAGTTACTTTTGAGTACAGTGCATGCAGCTGCATGTTTGAGGGTCTGGTATCCACTGAAAACGTTCCTAGAAGGCTTGAATTGGTATCGTATACCCCCCTGGGATTGGTAAAGTCGCAACAAAGGCTGTGGCTGGGACTGTAGAGGGGTTTCCATATTTTAAGGGTTAACAGCTTGAAAATTGGGGTGTAATACTTTGAATGCATTAAGACACTGTGGTGAAAATTTGGTAACGATTGGATAATTCTTTCATAGTTTTTCACATATTCAGTAATAAAGTGTGCCCTGTTTAACATTTAAAGAGACAGTAATGGTTTTGTTTTAAAACGGTTTTTGTACTTTATTAACCATTTTAAGCCTGTTTAACATGTCTGTACCTTCAGATAGATCATGTTCTGTATGTATGGAGGCCAATGTGGTTCCCCCTTCAAATATATGTGATAATTGTGCCATAGCGTCCAAATAAAGTAAGGACAGTACTGTCACAGATAGTAAGGTTGCCCAGGATGATTCCTCAGATGAAGGAAGTAGACATAGTTCTACATCATCTCCTTCTGTGTCTATACCAGTTATGCTCGCGCAGGCGACCCCTAGTACTTCTAGCGCGCCAATGCTTGTTACTATGCAACAATTGACGGCAGTAATGGATAACTCCATAGCTAATATTTTATCCAAAATGACAGCATTTCAGAGAAAGCGTGATTGCTCTGTTTTAAACAATGTAGAGCAGGAGGGTGCTGATGATAATTTTTCTGTCATACCCTCACACCAATCTGAAGTGGCAGTGAGGGAGGGCTTGTCAGATGGGGAAATTTCTGATACAGGAAGAATGTCTCAGCAGGCAGAACCTGACGTTGTGACATTTAAATTTAAATTAGAGCATCTCCGCGCATTACTTAAGGAGGTGCTATCTACTCTGGATGATTGTGACAATCTGGTCATCCCAGAAAAATTGTGCAAGATGGACAAGTTCCTAGAGGTCCCGGTGCACCCTGATGCCTTTCCGATACCTAAACGGGTGGCGGACATAGTGAATAAGGAGTGGGAGAAGCCAGGCATACCTTTCGTCCCTCCTCCTATATTTAAGAAATTGTTCCCTATGGTCGACCCCAGGAAGGACTTATGGCAAACAGTCCCTAAGGTCGAGGGGGCGGTTTCTACACTAGCCAAGCGCACGACCATTCCTATAGAGGACAATTGTGCTTTCAAAGATCCTATGGATAAAAAATTGGAGGGTTTGCTTAAAAAGATTTTTGTACAGCAAGGTTACCTCCTTCAACCTATTTCGTGCATTATTCCTGTCACTACAGCGGCGTGGTTCTGGTTCGAGGAACTTTAAAAGTCGCTCAGTAGGGAGACTCCGTATGAGGAAGTCATGGACAGAATTTGCGCACTTAAGTTAGCTAATTCCTTTATTTTAGACCCGCTTTGCAGTTAGCAAGGTTAGCGGCGAAAAATTCAGGGTTTGCAATTGTGGCGCGCCGAGCACTTTGGCTAAAGTCTTGGTCGGCGGATGTATCTTCCAAGACAAAATTGCTTAATATCCCTTTCAAAGGTAAGACCCTTTTTGGGCCAGAATTGAAAGAGATTATTTCAGAAATCACTGGGGGAAAGGGCCATGCCCTCCCACAAGATAGACCTTTCAAGGCTAACAATAAGTCCAATTTTCGTTCCTTTTGCAATTTCAGGAACAGACCGGCTTCCAACTCTGCAGCCTCTAGACAAGAGGGTAACGCTTCCCAGACTAAACCAGCTTGGAAACCAATGCAAGGCTGGAACAAGGGTAAACAGGCCAAGAAGCCTGCTGCTGCTACCAAAACAGCATGAAGGGGTAGCCCCTGATCCGGTACCGGATCTAGTAGGGGGCAGACTCTCTCTCTTTGCTCAGGCTTGGGCAAGAGATGTTCAGGATCCCTGGGCACTAGAAATAGTCTCTCAGGGTTATCTTCTAGAATTCAAGGAACTACCCCCAAGGGGAAGGTTCCACATGTCTCACTTATCTTCAAACCAAATAAAGAGACAGGCATTCTTACATTGTGTAGAAGACCTGTTAAAGATGGGAGTGATACACCCAGTTCCAACTGTGGAACAAGTTCAGGGGTTTTACTCAAATCTGTTTGTAGTTCCCAAAAAAGAGGGAACTTTCAGACCAATTCTGGATTTAAAAATTCTAAACAAATTTCTCAGAGTTCCATCGTTCAAAATGGAAACCATTCGAACAATTTTACCTACAATCCAGGAGGGTCAATTTATGACTACCGTGGATTTAAAGGATGCGTATCTACATATTCCTATCCACAAAGATCATCATCAGTTCCTAAGGTTCGCCTTTCTGGACAAACATTATCAGTTCGTGGCTCTCCCATTCGGGCTAGCCACTGCTCCAAGGATTTTCACAAAGGTGCTCGGGTCCCTTCTAGCGGTTCTAAGACCAAGGGGTATTGCAGTGGCACCTTACCTGGACGACATTCTAATCCAAGCGTCGTCTCTTTTCAAAGCAAAGGCTCATACAGACATTGTTCTAGCCTTTCTCAGATCTCACGGGTGGAAGGTGAACGTAGAAAAGAGTTCCTTGTCTCCATCGACAAGAGTTCCCTTTTTGGGAACAATAATAGATTCTTTAGAAATGAAGATCTTCCTGACAGAAGTCAGAAAGTCAAAGCTTCTAAACGCTTGTCAAGTTCTTCACTCTATTCTGAAGCCTTCCATAGCTCAGTGCATGGAAGTAGTAGGGTTGATGGTTGCAGCAATGGACATAGTTCCTTTTGCTCGAATTCATCTAAGACCATTACAACTGTGCATGCTCAAGCAGTGGAATGGGGACTATACAGACTTGTCTCCAATGATTCAAGTAGACCAGATGACCAGAGACTCACTCCGTTGGTGGTTGACCCAGGATCACCTGTCTCAGGGAATGAGTTTCCGCAGACCAGAGTGGGTCATTGTCACGACCGACGCCAGTCTATTAGGCTGGGGCGCGGTCTGGGATTCCCTGAAAGCTCAGGGTCTATGGTCTCGGGAAGAGTCTCTTCTCCGGATAAACATCCTGGAACTGAGAGCGATATTCAATGCTCTTCGGGCTTGGCCTCAACTAGCGAAGGCTGGATTCATAAGATTCCAGTCAGACAACATGACGACTGTAGCTTACATGAACCATCAGGGGGGAACAAGGAGTTCCTTGGCGATGAGAGAGGTGTCCAAAATCATCAAATGGGCGGAGGATCACTCCTGCCACCTATCTGCAATCCACATCCCAGGAGTAGACAACTGGGAGGCGGATTATCTGAGTCGTCAGACTTTCCATCCGGGGGAGTGGGAACTCCACCCGGAGGTGTTTGCCCAGTTGACTCAATTATGGGGCATTCCAGACATGGATCTGATGGCGTCTCGTCAGAACTTCAAGGTTCCTTGCTATCGGTCCAGATCCAGGGATCCCAAGGCGGCTCTAGTGGATGCATTAGTGGCGCCTTGGTCGTTCAACCTAGCTTATGCGTTTCCACCGTTCCCTCTCCTTCCCAGGCTTGTAGCCAGGATCAAACAGGAGAAGGCCTCTGTGATTCTGATAGCTCCTGCGTGGCCGCGCAGGACTTGGTATGCAGACCTGGTGAATATGTCATCGGCTGCACCATGGAAGCTACCTTTGAGACAGGATCTTCTAGTACAAGGTCCATTCGAACATCCAAATCTAGTTTCTCTGCAGCTGACTGCTTGGAAATTGAACGTTTGATTTTATCCAAGCGTGGGTTTTCAGATTCAGTGATAGATACTCTGGTCCAAGCCAGAAAACCTGTGACTAGAAAGGTTTACCATAAAATATGGAAAAGATATATCTGTTGGTGTGAATCCAAGGGATTCTCCTGGAGTAAGATTAAAATTCCTAGGATCTTCTCCTTTCTCCAAGAAGGTTTGGATAAGGGATTGTCAGCGAGTTCTCTAAAAGGACAGATTTCTGCTTTGCTTGTCTTGTTACACAAACGACTGGCAGCTGTGCCAGATGTACAAGCTTTTGTACAGGCTTTGGTTAGAATCAAGCCTGTTTACAGACCCTTGACTCCTCCCTGGAGTCTAAATTTAGTTCTTTCAGTTCTTCAAGGGGTTCCGTTTGAACCCTTACATTCCATAGATATCAAGTTACTATCTTGGAAAGTGTTGTTTTTGGTTGCTATTTCTTCTGCTAGAAGAGTTTCTGAATTATCTGCTTTGCAGTGTGATCCACCCTATCTGGTGTTCCATTCAGATAAGGTTGTTTTGCGTACCAAGCCTGGTTTTCTTCCAAAAGTTGTTTCCAACAAGAACATTAACCAGGAAATAGTTGTTCCTTCTTTGTGTCCGAATCCAGTTTCAAAGAAGGAACGTTTGTTACACAATTTAGATGTAGTCCGTGCTTTAAAGTTCTATTTAGAAGCAACAAAGGATTTCAGACAAACTTCTTCTTTGTTTGTCGTTTATTCTGATAAGAGGAGAGGACAAAAAGCTACTGCTACCTCTCTTTCTTTCTGGCTGAAAAGCATCATCCGATTGGCTTATGAGACTGCCGGAAGGCAGCCTCCTGAACGAATCACAGCTCACTCTACTAGGGCTGTGGCTTCCAAATGGGCCTTCAAGAACGAGGCTTCTGTTGATCAGATATGTAAGGCAGCGACTTGCTCTTCTCTGCACACTTTTGCCAAATTCTACAAATTTGATACTTATGCTTCTTCAGAGGCTATTTTTGGGAGAAAGGTTTTGCAAGCCGTGGTGCCTTCTGTTTAGGTAACCTGATTTGCTCCCTCCCTTCATCCGTGTCCTAAAGCTTTGGTATTGGTTCCCACAAGTTATGGATGACGCTGTGGACCGGACACACCAATGTTGGAGAAAACAGAATTTATGCTTACCTGATAAATTACTTTCTCCAACGGTGTGTCCGGTCCACGGCCCGCCCTGGTTTTTTTTAATCAGGTTTGAAAAATGTATTTTTCTATACACTACAGTCACCACAGCACCCTATAGTTTCTCCTTTTTTTCTCCTAACCGTCGGTCGAATGACTGGGGGGGCGGAGCCTGGGAGGGGCTATATGGACAGCTTTTGCTGTGCTCTTTGCCATTTCCTGTTGGGGAAGAGAATATTCCCACAAGTTATGGATGACGCCGTGGACCGGACACACCGTTGGAGAAAGTAATTTATCAGGTAAGCATAAATTCTGTTTTTAAATGATATCCTCTGTAATGGGAATTTTTGTTTAAGATTCCCTACACAGTTTGTGTCTCCCCTAAATACAAGTTTTGCCTTTATTTTGATCATATAATAGTTTGCTTTTACAGGACAAAATATATACCACACACAAATGGAAAGTGTAAAAATGTAGTTTATAGATTAATAAATAAAAACTGAGGTAAAAAATAAAATTGAAAAGGCCTGGAGACTTATATAACTTCATAAATAAATACAGGTAGCCCTCAGTTTACGCCGGGGTTAGGTTCCAGAAGGAATGGTTGTAAATCGAAACCGTTGTAAATTGAAACCCAGTTTATAATGTAAGTCAATGGGAAGTGAGGGAGATAGGTTCCAGGCCCCTCTCAAAATTGTCATAAGTAACACCTTATTACATTATTTTTAAAGCTTTGAAATGAAGACTTTAAATGCTAAACAGCATTATAAACCTAATAAAATAATTACACAACACAGAATATATAATTAAACTAAGTTAAATGAACAAAAACATTTGCTAAACAGCATTATAAACCTAATAAAATAATCACACAACACAGACTTCACTTGCATTTTTCGGCAAACAGTTCTTTCTATGCATTCCAATCTGGACTGATTCATAGACAGGAAGATCTTGTTCGTTTGAAATCTGCTCGATAGCCCAGGTCTGGTTAAACTGATTAATTTCAGCTTGCTTGGCTTTGCTGCAACACAAGCGGACAGCTCCACCTACTGGCTATTTTAATAAATGCACTGCTTCTCAATGCTTTTCAATAGCAGTCACATGACTGGAAAAAAGGTTGTTATTCCGAAACGGTGTAAATTGAACCGTTGTAAAACGAGGGCCACCTGTATTAAGGAAACCTTATTGTAAGGATGCTGTTGATATACATCGAATTAATACAATAGAAATGAAAAAAAATTAAATGGGGGCTGCAATAAATTATTATTAAAAATTAAACTAGCTGACAAATAAAAAGTAATTTTGCGTGGGACTTTCCGTTGACTAAAAAATGTAGAAAAAAATCCGTGTGACTAATATGGGGACAGTCATGTTATTTGTTTAATTACAAAATGAATATATTACCTCTTCTATTTATAAAATTATAACATAGAAAGCATTTTGAAACATTGAAAAACGAATATATCACAGGCAAATTAATATAATATGATTTATTTTCACTACTTATAGATTTTCCTTCATTTTGCGGAACAAAACTTTACCTCAGCGTCCTGACTGAGATACACGTCACGCGCATCAGTTTGCCCTTAGCAAAAATGGCGACGAGTTCCAAAATACTGGAGTCGCATTAGGTGACGCAGATACCGCTAGCCAGAGACTTCTGCTAGTTTTTTTTTCCCGCTGCGACACTTTCTGCTGTCTAATACCGGAGCCGTGAGCGGCTTATCGATCGCGTGCCCGTGGGTTTTACTGTTGTGCTGCTAACATGGAGGAGGACTTGGACCTGCCAGCTGAGAGGGAGACTAAGGTAACCGCACTTGGCCTCAAAACATGAGTTAACCCCTTAGCTGCCAGGGCATGCTGCATCACATTATTTCGTTGTGTTGCAGCGCTCTCTGGCATTCAAATGGTTCATTATGATATTGTAAAGTATATTATCTCCCTGAAGCAATTCGTATTGTAAATTGTTTTGGTTTGTTACAATATTATGTAGCTGATTACAGTGCTGGCAACAGTATAACAAAGATGAGCCGTTAAGAAAACTATGTTCCAGGGACACAGTTTACCCATTGATCATCACGCATATGAAAGAATAGCAGTTAAACATTCAATAATTATTTTCATTGAATGACAGCTCATACACACTGACACCCTGATACCTCACACACTGACAGGCAGCTCACTGACACCTCACACACACACTGACAGCTCACTGACACCTCACACACACACTGACAGCTCACTGACACCTCACACACACACACACTGACAGGCAGCTCACTGACACCTCACACACACACACACTGACAGGCAGCTCACTGACACCTCACACACACTGACACCCTGATACCTCACACACTGACAGGCAGCTCACTGACACCTCACACACACACTGACAGCTCACTGACACCTCACACACACACTGACAGCTCACTGACACCTCACACACACACTGACAGGCAGCTCACTGACACCTCACACACACACACACTGACAGGCAGCTCACTGACACCTCACACACACACACACTGACAGGCAGCTCACTGACACCTCACACACACTGACAGGCAGCTCACTGACACCTCACACACACACACACTGACAGGCAGCTCACTGACACCTCACACACACACACACACTGACAGGCAGCTCACTGACACCTCACACACACACACTGACAGGCAGCTCACTGACACCTCACACACACACACTGACAGGCAGCTCACTGACACCTCACACACACACACACTGACATGCAGCTCACTGACACCTCACACACACACACACTGACAGGCAGCTCACTGACACCTCACACACACACACTGACATGCAGCTCACTGACACCTCACACACACACACACACTGACAGGCAGCTCACTGACACCTCACACACACACACACTGACAGGCAGCTCACTGACACCTCACACACACACACACTGACAGGCAGCTCACTGACACCTCACACACACTGACAGGCAGCTCACTGACACCTCACACACACAGTGACAGGCAGCTCACTGACACCTCAGCCACACATTGACAGGCAGTTCACTGACACCTCACTGACAGGCTGTTCACTGACACCTCACTGACAGGCTGTTCACTGACACCTCACTGACAGGCTGTTCACTGACACCTCACTGACAGGCAGCTCACTGACACCTCACTGACAGGCAGCTCACTGACACCTCACTGACAGGCAGCTCACTGACACCTCACTGACAGGCAGCTCACTGACACCTCACTGACAGGCAGCTCACTGACACCTCACTGACAGGCAGCTCCCTGACACCTCACTGACAGGCAGCTCGCTGACACCTCACTGACAGGCAGCTCGCTGACACCTCACTGACAGGCAGCTCGCTGACACCTCACTGACAGGCAGCTCGCTGACACCTCACTGACAGGCAGCTCGCTGACACCTCACTGACAGGCAGCTCGCTGACACCTCACTGACAGGCAGCTCGCTGACACCTCACTGACAGGCAGCTCGCTGACACCTCACTGACAGGCAGCTCGCTGACACCTCACTGACAGGCAGCTCGCTGACACCTCACTGACAGGCAGCTCGCTGACACCTCACTGACAGGCAGCTCGCTGACACCTCACTGACAGGCAGCTCGCTGACACCTCACTGACAGGCAGCTCGCTGACACCTCACTGACAGGCAGCTCGCTGACACCTCACTGACAGGCAGCTCGCTGACACCTCACTGACAGGCAGCTCGCTGACACCTCACTGACAGGCAGCTCGCTGACACCTCACTGACAGGCAGCTCGCTGACACCTCACTGACAGGCAGCTCGCTGACACCTCACTGACAGGCAGCTCGCTGACACCTCACTGACAGGCAGCTCGCTGACACCTCACTGACAGGCAGCTCGCTGACACCTCACTGACAGGCAGCTCGCTGACACCTCACTGACAGGCAGCTCGCTGACACCTCACTGACAGGCAGCTCGCTGACACCTCACTGACAGGCAGCTCGCTGACACCTCACTGACAGGCAGCTCGCTGACACCTCACTGACAGGCAGCTCGCTGACACCTCACTGACAGGCAGCTCGCTGACACCTCACTGACAGGCAGCTCGCTGACACCTCACTGACAGGCAGCTCGCTGACACCTCACTGACAGGCAGCTCGCTGACACCTCACTGACAGGCAGCTCGCTGACACCTCACTGACAGGCAGCTCGCTGACACCTCACTGACAGGCAGCTCGCTGACACCTCACTGACAGGCAGCTCGCTGACACCTCACTGACAGGCAGCTCGCTGACACCTCACTGACAGGCAGCTCGCTGACACCTCACTGACAGGCAGCTCGCTGACACCTCACTGACAGGCAGCTCGCTGACACCTCACTGACAGGCAGCTCGCTGACACCTCACTGACAGGCAGCTCGCTGACACCTCACATACACACACTGACAGGCAGCTCGCTGACACCTCACACACACACACTGACAGGCAGCTCGCTGACACCTCACACACACACACTGACAGGCAGCTCGCTGACACCTCACACACACACACTGACAGGCAGCTCGCTGACACCTCACATACACACACTGACAGGCAGCTCGCTGACACCTCACATACACACACTGACAGGCAGCTCGCTGACACCTCACATACACACACTGACAGGCAGCTCGCTGACACCTCACATACACACACTGACAGGCAGCTCGCTGACACCTCACATACACACACTGACAGGCAGCTCGCTGACACCTCACATACACACACTGACAGGCAGCTCGCTGACACCTCACATACACACACTGACAGGCAGCTCGCTGACACCTCACATACACACACTGACAGGCAGCTCGCTGACACCTCACATACACACACTGACAGGCAGCTCGCTGACACCTCACATACACACACTGACAGGCAGCTCGCTGACACCTCACATACACACACTGACAGGCAGCTCGCTGACACCTCACATACACACACTGACAGGCAGCTCGCTGACACCTCACATACACACACTGACAGGCAGCTCGCTGACACCTCACATACACACACTGACAGGCAGCTCGCTGACACCTCACATACACACACTGACAGGCAGCTCGCTGACACCTCACATACACACACTGACAGGCAGCTCGCTGACACCTCACATACACACACTGACAGGCAGCTCGCTGACACCTCACATACACACACTGACAGGCAGCTCGCTGACACCTCACATACACACACTGACAGGCAGCTCGCTGACACCTCACATACACACACTGACAGGCAGCTCGCTGACACCTCACATACACACACTGACAGGCAGCTCGCTGACACCTCACATACACACACTGACAGGCAGCTCGCTGACACCTCAAATACACACACTGACAGGCAGCTCGCTGACACCTCACATACACACACTGACAGGCAGCTCGCTGACACCTCACATACACACACTGACAGGCAGCTCGCTGACACCTCACATACACACACACACACACACACACTGATAGGCAGCTCACTGACACCTCTCACACACACACACACTGACGGGCAGCTCACTGACGCCTCACACACACACACACACTGACGGGCAGCTCACTGACGCCTCACACACACACACACACACACACACACACACACACTGATAGGCAGCTCACTGACACCTCACACACACACTGACAGGCAGCTCACTGACACCTCTCACACACACACACACACACACTGATAGGCAGCTCACTGACACCTCTCACACACACACACACACACACACTGATAGGCAGCTCACTGACACCTCACCCACACACACACACTGACGGGCAGCTCACTGACACCTCACCCACACACACACACTGACGGGCAGCTCACTGACACCTCACACACACCCAGACACACACTGACGGGCAGCTAACTGCGCACAGTGACACAATACTTACACTGACAGACAGATAACTGACACATACCCACAATCAGCTATCGATAGGTCCTATATTCAAAAACCTAAAAATCATAACTTTACTTATATAGCTCACCCTAAAGTATGCTATAGCCTATAGCTGTAATATGTCTCCTAATGGGAGCATATGGAAAGACAAGGAAGATTACACAACTCTCTGCACGTGAACATGTAGGTAGCAGTGTGAGCTGGCTGATCACCCGGAACACTGGAGTAATTAGTGGTTCTTGTTATGCACGTAGCAAACATAATCTAACGACACCTATTAAACTGATTGGCATAGAAAGAATTCTGACGCTAATATTGTAATGCAGCTCCTGTGCAGTTAACCCTGAAGAGCATGTTGTTTTTAAATCAGAATGTTTGGTTTATTTTTGTGAGCAAATTATAGTTTACTACCAATGCAGATCAGTAATTAGCTGCATATAAAGTAATTATTCTTCATACAAATACTGCAGATTGCCATGTACAAGGATAACTTTTGTTTTCTTAATTTGCAGGATTTTCAATTTAAGCAGTTAAAAAAGATCCGAGTCTTTGATTCGCCAGATGATCTCCCAAGGGAACGCTCCACTCTTTTGGCGATATCCAACAAGTATGGACTTCTCTTTGCCTGTGGACCCACAGGTCTGAAGATATTTCACACAAAGAATGTTCTCGTCACAAACCAGGCTGGGGAAAACCCAAACAATATTGGTAATTTCCACTCTCCTGACTTACCATGTGACTTTGTACATCTGTCTGGCTGCCAGAATACTCACTAATATCTGTATACGTGTTTCTGTGTCTGCAGTTGGGGCCAGTCCTGATATTGAAGTGCCTTTGCAACTACCTGTGCATCATGTTGCTTTAAGTGCTGATAGCCTCACGTTGTCGTTATGTATGGCCTCTAAAGACAACGGGACCTTTATCTCTTTTTATGATGTCCGGACGCTGCTAAACAAGGTATGTATAGATGTGTAAGATGACTTTACTGCCTGGGAGGCAAGATTATTTTAATTCTTTGGATGGCCGAGATTTTGTATACGTGAGATCTCTGCATATAACACTATGCAACAATACACTAGGATACTAAGGAGCCAGCCATATATTTTATGGTCCCCTTAAAAGGACATGAAACCCAAACATTTTCTTCCATGAGGTAGAACATACAATTTTAAGCAACTTTCTAATTTACTTCTATTAGCTAATTTATTGTATTCTCTTGGTATCATTTGTTGAAGGAGCAGCAATGCACTACTAGTTTCTAACTGAACACATGGGGTGAGCCAATCACAATCTGTATATATATGCAGCCACCAATCAACAGCGAGATCCTAGGTTCTTTGCTGCTCCTGAGCTTACCTAGATAAACCTTTCAGTAAATGATAATAATAGAAGTAAATTGGAAAGTTGTTTAAAATTGTATTCTCTATCTGAATCATGAAAGAAAATTTTGGGTTTCATGTCCCTTTTTTTTTTTTTTTAATGGGTATTTGTAGAATTTTACAATAAGAGGTAAATTTGTTGTAGACGTGGTTCAAGAGATTTATAATGCCCTGCATTTACTTTGTGATCACGAGTATGTTCAACAAGTTTTCATTGCTATGTGTTTGTGTATGTATATCTGTAGGAACCTATCTGTGTATGCATATCTAAACGTATCTATCTGTATGTATGTATATAGGTACCTATCTGCGTGTGTGTGTGTGTAAAGCTATAGAAACCTATCTGTGTGTATGTGTATCTATATCTATATGTATGTGTATATATCTATAGGTACCTATCTGTGTGTAAAGCTATAGTAACCTATTTGTATATGTGTGTGTGTGTGTGTGTGTGTAAAGCTATAGTAACCTATTTGTATATGTGTGTGTGTGTGTGTAAATCTATAGGAACCTATCTGTATGTATATCTAAACGTACCTATCTATGTGTGTGTGTGTATATATAGCTAAACGTATATGTATGTGTGTATGTATATCTATAGGTACCTATCTGCATTCTTGTGTGTGTAAATCTATAGGAACCTATCTGTATGTATGTAGCTTTTTGCACGTATGTGCGTGCATTTATGTGTATCTATAATGTGTATGTATATCTAAACTTACCTATCTATCTGTATGTATGTGTGTATATCTATAGGTACCTATCTATCTATTTGTATGTATGTATATCTATAGGTACCTATCTGCATGTGTGTGTATAAATCTATAGAAACCTATCTGTATGTGTGTATGTATGTAGCTATTTGCATGTATTTGTGTGTATCTATAGGTACCTATCTATATAACATTTTGATCCTTTCCTAGCACTAGAATCCTCCTGTGAAATTCGTCGGGAAGGTAAAAGAGGAATTCAATTAATTTAAATATTTAGATGTATCTGGAATTGTACCGAGTACTAATCATGTCCTCTCTTTTTATACTACCAAAATCTTGTATTCAGAATCCTCTGTCGCCATTTTGTTATGTTGTTAGCTCTCATTACAATATTCTCAGATACCTCAAAATACCAGCTTTGCCAACAGGTCTCATATTTATTTATGGTATAAATGCATTTTCTTTGCAGACCTTTAACCTATTTGCTGCCAATGAGCTCTATATGGCAGCCAAGGGTCTATTGTAGGTTTTCACTGAAATCTTCTGTTCTTCTCATTCACAGTCTACACCGCAGAAACACGCATTTGCTTATCATAAGTTATCAAGAGATTCCAACTCCTTTGTGTCAGACCTTAAATGGAACCCTGGAATACCCACGTTGGTTGCAGTGTGTCTGTCTGACGGTAGCATATCCGTCTTAGAAGTGAAGGACATCGTTAGCCAGTTTGCCAACCTCCCAGCCTCTTTGGGTGTGACGTCAGGTGGGTACCCTCTCACAGGTGCCACAGATAAATAAGGATGCTGTTGCATAGGTGGCAGTAATGCTTAGTGGACAATATTAGTTTTGCAAGTGTAGGAACATCTCTAATCTATTTGTTTGCTCTATAAAATAAAATACAATATCCAATAAATATTTTTATTTGTAAATCATATTTACAATTTGCCTTTCCAAGAAATCAAATGTGAAAACATTCTTTGTTCTTATGCTCGTAGAGCGCTGTTCACCAATAGAGCTGTGTGAGTTGTCCTCATCAACCAATGAACAGTCTGTCCTTAGGGATAAGTTGTTAATTAAACAAACATTTCCTTTTAGTTTTAATATTAGTTTAAGCTTTAAAGGGAAACTAAACACTGAGGGACTGTTAATCTCCAACTGAACTTGGCAGAGGATAACAGCAAGGAAAGACCTAGGTTACAACATGGCTGCACCCGTTGCTTTATGTAGGCTTAAACTTGACACTTATTTATTCATTATTTAAACTGCATTTTATTCTAAGGCTAATCTTTTTCTTTTAATACATCCATTATTTTTAGCATTCCTTTTGTTTGTCCCCTTTTAGGTAAAAGACACATTTTTTATTATGTCCCTGTATTTTACATGATAAAGCTTCTTCTCTTTTTTCTTTTGTTCTCTTTAAAGGGGAATGAAACCCCAGCAAAAACGCTACCATATAGTGCTCCAGACAAATGCACACTCCTGAGCTTATTTCCCTGCTTTTTAGCAAAAGACACCGAGAGAGCAGAGATTGACAGCAGAAATAAATAAGAAAGTTGTTTAAAATCGCTGCTCTACCGGAATCCTGTGTGTTTCACGTCCCTTTAAGCTCTATCAGGGCATGTGTTAAGGATACTTAATGTAAAGTTATCTCTCACCTCCTATATGTAAATAGTATTTATGTTTTCATTTAGTATCAGCAGCTGAGGTTCTTGTGTTATTTCTCTAGCGTGCTGGAGCCCTAAAGGGAAGCAGCTGGCTGTGGGCAAGCTAGATGGCACCGTTGTGCAGTACCTCCCGGTAAGATACGTTGTGCTGTAGTAAAACTTACCAAATCACTACATTATGGGGTGCAAGGTTTGCCCCCAGTACAATCTCTCATTAGCTCTCGCCTCTCTTCTGTCTCACATCCATACAATGTAAATCATTCTGTGATAGATTTGTTGTTTCAAAGGAAATGCATAACTTAAAGGGACAGTCTACTTGTTTAAAAAGATCATCTCTTTATAACCCATTCCTCAGTGTTGCATAACCAACACGGTTATATTAATACACTTTTTTACCTCTGTATTTATCTTGTATCTAAGCCTCTGCAGACTGCCCCCTTATTTCAGTTCTTTTGATATACTTGCATTTTAGCCAATCAATGCTGACTCATAAATAACTCAACAGGAGTGACCACAATGTTATGTATTGGCACACATGAACTAGCGTTGTCTAGTTGTGAAAAACTGTCAAATGTACTGAGATATAAAGGTGGCCTTTAACAGCTTAGAAATTGGCAAATAAGCCTACCTAGGTTTAGCTTTCAACAAAGAATACCAAGAGGACAAAACAAATTTGATTATAAAAATAATTGGAAAGTTGTTTAAAATTGCATGCCCCATCTGAATCATAAAAGTTTAATTTTGACTAGACTGTCCCTTTAATGTATATTAACTGCAGGATTCCTACAGTACAAATGTTAACATTAGGTTTTAGGCCTTATTTGGTCAAAATATTTTTTGGTGAGGGTGTAACTTGACTTTTTTTTTTTATTTTTTTTTTATGGCATTTCCCAAGTAAATGTTAATGTTGAAGTGCACGTGTGTGTATATGTGTGTGTGTAGGTAGTATAGTGTGCGTGTGTATTTGTGTGTGTGTGTGTGTAGTGAGACTGAAAAAGTGCTGCCTCCCCAGGCAAGTGTTTTGTTTGCCTAGGCCAAAATATGCCCCTGCGCCATATACTTAACATGGGATAGTCCTGTTGAAGGTGATCACAATCCAGCTGACACCTAATAGGTGTCATAAAGTAGAAAAACCTATTTGTTAGTATTCCAAGACAGTTTGGGATAACTAAATTATGTTATGTGTGCGCAATGCAGTCTTACGGAGCCCCAGAGGGGCCACGCAATATTTCCTATTTTATAAATAGTGTGTACGACTTTTTAAAATGGGAGCAGACTGCCCAAGGTTTTAACTCCGTGAGTGGCATTTAAGAAGAGCCAGTCATGAAGCATATTTAAAGTAGACTTGATCACATATTCTCTTCCGTAATGCGGATATCTTCTCGTCCACCAGTACCTTTCTCTGATCCTGTGTGTGATCCAGCATTCCCACCGCTCTCCAGGGCACAGAATTCAAACCCACACCCCACATTATGTCTCTGCTGATCCTTCGCTCCCGGATTATTAATCCCTTATCTGTAGTGGCAGCATTGTCCACTCCCTTTGCAGTATTCACAGCCCCCCTAGTCCAGCCGAGCAGGACTTTGTGAGGAAGGGAGCGCTAAACCCTTCTATTACAGGATTCACAGCTAGGTTGGGGTACAGGGGGATATCAGCATCACGGACAGGGCAGTGAATCCTGTATAAGGGTTCAGTGCTCCCTTCCTTATCAATGCCACGTCCTGTTCTGTACAGTGTAGAGCGTTTGGCAATATTTAAAGAGACTATGGAATATGTCAGTTGTGTTGGTAAACATTACAGTATTACAAGGTTTTCAGTTAAAGCCCCTAAAAATGAGAGAAATAATGTTGTGTTTTCACTAATACCCATCACACAGCTATTTAGGTTTTTTCCTCCCTCTGTAACTAGCGTGCTTACAGCCACAGCCAACATTAATGGCGCCTGATGCTCGCTCTGCAGTGTAATGCCTGCACTGCTTTTATTGAATTCAGATGAAAAACTTGAGAAATCGGAAAACAGTATTTTCTCAGTCAATTACTGAAAAATAATGAAAAAAAGTACTTTACAAGTGTAAATAAAATCATTTAGCAAACATGCCTGTATACCAATATACAAATTACATTCAGATTTTTATCAGAATGGATTCAGATTACAAAAGGTTAATTTTACATATGTAAAATAATATTTTCCTTACACACTGTACAAAGGGACCAATCCAAATGCCTGTATTGCATTCTTTACAGGTTTAAAATAGCCATTGTATTTGTCAGTTTTAGTTTGGATTCCCAGTTTCGATCCTGATAACAAAAACTTTGTTTTAAAAGCATACCTAGGTAGGCTTAGGAGCAGCAGTGCATTACTGGGAGCTAGCTGCTGATTGGTGGCTGCACATATATGCCTCCTTGTCATTGGCTTTCCTGATGTAGTCAACCAGCTCCGAGTGTTGCTCTTTTAACAAAGGGTTTCCAAGAGAAAGAAGCAAATTTGATAAGTAAATTGGAAAGTTGTTTTAAATTGTATGTTCTAAAATGTTTGTGTTTTATGTCCCTTTTAAATACATATTTGACCTCTCTGAATATGGATTTAACAATGTGTTTATTTAACCCTTTTGTGAGGGTTAAACCCATAGTTCTGTGCAAGCAACAGCGTGATAGTAAGTATGTCTCTTTAATAAAGATTAAAACAAGTTTAATTTTGCTGATATTCCATGTTAACACAAACTTTTTTTTTTTTAATTTACAGAATCTACAAGAAAAGAAAGTGATTCCATGCGCCTCCTTCTATTCTTCTGAAAACCCAGTAAAAGGTACTGTCCTGGCTGGTGTGTTTTTGTTGTGTAGGTTTCCCCCCATCGTACCAAATGCTGCGTGTACTCCTACAACACTATAATAGTTTTACAGCACACTGATGTGTGTGTTCTTGTGGGGTCTGTAGGGTTCTGTGTGTTTTTTTGGATGACTTCATACTAAGACAATACCTTCTGTGCTTTTGCAGTGCTGGATGTGTTGTGGCTCAGCACATACGCCTTTACGGTGGTATATGCCGCTGCTGATGGCTCTCTCGAAACCCCTCCCCAGCTTGTGGTCGTTCTCCTTCCGGTAGGTTATATTCTGCATAATTCTTTCAAAACCACTCCTCTTGTGCTTCACTAAGAAAATACTTCACAGTATATTATGCATATTGTTTCTCCTTTTGTTTCCATGGCACCTCAAACACTCTGGCAGTCAACACAGATTACTTCAGAGTAGTGTGTGCGATAAACTTCAGCTCACACCAAAAAATGTCAGTACCTGGTAAATAGTTGTTTAGAAGTACTGAGACTAACATTTGCTGATGGTTTTGTAATCCATGTTCTCTGTTGGTCTGTACTCTCCCCTGGTATATTTGTATATTCAGTAAGTGGTGTGGCTATTGGACTGTATTAAGGATATATTCCAAGTTTTATTTTTAGTGAGAACTAGATATTCTTTATTTTTCTAACTACATTAACTTTAATTTGTGTGTTTTTCAACCTTGCAATCCTGAGTTTTAACCTTTTAAAGCCGTTATGCCGTTCTATTCCGTCATAATTACACTGGGCTTTAAAGCCGTTATGACGGAATAAAACGTCATAACTAACGGCTGTCCTGAAGCCTTCTGTGCTTTCAGGATTTGATCGCGGTCTGGAGGGCGTTCCTAGGGTTGTAGGGACGCCCCCCAGACGCAATCCAATAATTGAAATCTCGGTGGTTTCAATTTGTCTACATCTGAACAGTTGTTCCGATGTAGGCACTTTAGCCCTGACACGAAAGGGTTAAAACTTCTAAATGAAGGTGATATATTTGTCCGCCAGGTGGCATTATGAAGTACTTGAATGTGGGGTTATTTCTAAATGTTACTTAAAGGACAGTCTATTCTTAGATTTATTTATTGTTTAAAAAGATAGGTAATCCCTTTATTACCCATTCCCCAGTTTTGCATAACCAACACTGTTATATTAACCCCTTAATGACCAACAACGTATGGGGTATGGCCTGCAAAAAAATGTAGTTGGCGACCAAGGATGTACGCCGTACCCCCTGATCGCTTCCATTCGCTTTCATTTTATTGCAGTGATGCCTCGAAAATTGAGGCATCCTGCAATAACACTTTTTAGTAGTCCGATGCAGAGAGAGACACTCTGCGGCCCCCTCTGCTGATGCAGGGAGGCGGGTGGGTGGCCATCGGTGAAGGAGGGTGACCGGGGTGCGCACGGGAGCGTGTGCGCAGGCGGGCGAAAACACAGTAGACAATATGGCTCAGTATTGAGGTGGGAGAGAGGACTGGGAAGGGTGGGAATTTTAAATTAAGGGATCTAGGAGAGGGTGGGGGGTAGGATGTTGAGGGGGGGCAGCTACACTACAGAAAATTTACATGACTCTGCAAGACTGGTTGAAATAAAAGGGTATATCATTCCATTGCATTCACACTGTTAAACTTTATTAGGGAATAAATAGAAGGCATCCACGAATGATCATTCATACACAACAACTTAGGCTAAATTTTAAAAACACTTCAACCAGGAGGTAAAAATAATATATCACTTACAAGTATTATGATGCTAGTAGATCAGCCAGCAGTTTAATATTTAAATATATACTAAGCCCTTACAATCCGAGGGCTGAATTTACAATTACTCTTAAAGTATAGAACTGCTGAGCTGAATTAGCGAATAGTAATTATACTAGAGACTTAAGTTAGACCATGGTAAGCAGGATTAAAACCCCCTCTGAGGAAGTGTTTTTAGCTAAACGCGCGTCAGGGGTCCTCAGGAGTAGCTTTGTCTCTCCTTTGTGTTTTAATCCTGTTTACCATGGTCTAATTTAAGTCTCTAGTATAATTTACTATTCGTTAATTCAGCTCAGCAGTTCTATACTTTAAGAGTAATTGTAAATTCAGCCATCGGATTGTAAGGGCTTAGTATATATTTAAATATTAAACTGCTGGCTGATCTACTAGCATCATAATACTTGTAAGTGATATATTATTTTTACCTCCTGGTTGAAGTGTTTTTAAAATTTAGCCTAAGTTGTTGTTGTATGAATGATCATTCGTGGATGCCTTCTATTTATTCCCTTATAAAGTCTTGCAGAGTCATGTAAATCCCTTTTTTGCAGAGCTAGACTTCTCACACTCTATTGTAACCCTTTTTACAATAGGTTTGCTAGTTGCTACTTGTTCTCTGTCCAGTTTCTGCAACAGGTTTAAATTCCCATTTTAATAAGGTAATTACCTCATTTAAGTGAAGTAACGTATTGGAATTACCTGTCCTATAATTACTCTGCCCCCCCTACCTTGTTCTTTTGTACTTTATGGCAGAGTGTACAGTAACGCAGAGTGGGGGGGGGGGATTAGAGAGCTGTTTGGGGGGGATCAGGGAGGTTGGGGGGCTAAGGGGGGATCCTACACAGCAGATGATTTTTTTTATTATTATTATTTTTTTAAACCCAAAAAACTTATTTTAGTAAGATGGCGGGGACAATTGTGGGTTGGGGGAGGGAAGAGAGCTGTTTCGGAGGGATCAGGGGGTGGGATGTGTCAGGTGGGAGGCTGATCTCTACACAAAAGCTAAAATTAACCCTGCAAAATCCCTACAAGCTACCTAATTAACCCCTTCACTGCTAGACATAATACACGTGTGATGTGCAGCGGCATTTAGCGGCCTTCTAATTACCAAAAAACAATGCCAAAGCCATATATGTCTGCTATTTCTGAACAAAGGGAATCCCAGAGAAGCATTTACAACCATCTGTGCCATAATTGCACAAGCTGTTTGTAAATAATTTGAGTGAGAAACCTAAATTCTGTGAAAAAGTGAACGATTTTTTTATTTGATCGCATTTGGCGGTGAAATGGTGGCATGAAATATACCAAAATTGGCCTAGATCAATACTTTGGGTTGTTCAGGGATTCCAGACAGATATCCGTGTTACAATGTAACTCTCGCTAATTTTGAAAAAAAGTGGTTTGGAAATAGCAAAGTGCTACTTGTATTTATTGCCCTATAACTTGCAAAGAACATGTAAACATTGGGTATTTCTAAACTCAGAACAACATTTAGAAACTATTTAGCATGGGTGTTTTTTTGGTGGTTGTAGATGTGTAACAGATTTTGGTGGTCAAAGTTAGAAAAGTGTGTGTGTTTTTTTTTTTTTCTTCAATTTTTTCCTCATATTTTCTAAAAAAAAAATTATAGTAAATTCTAAGTTTATGATGAAAAACGGTATATAATATGTGTGGGTACAGTAAATGAGTAAGTGGAAAATTACAGCTAAACACAAACACTGCAAAAATGTAAAAATAGCCCTGTCCTAAACGGTCAGAAAATGGAAAAGTGCTGTGGTCCTTAAGGGGTTAATATACTTTTTTTTACCTCTGTGATTACCTTGTATCTAAGTCGCTGTAGACTTTCAGTTGTTTTGATAGACTTGCATTTTAGCCTATCAGTGCTGACTCAATAACTCCATGGGAGTGAGCACAATGTTTATCAATATGGCACACATGAACTAGCACTGTCTAGCCATGGAAAGCTAATAAAATGCACTAATAGAGGCAGCCTTAAGTGCTTAGAAATTAGCATATGAGCAAATCTAGGTTTATCTTTAAACAAAGAATACCAAGAGTACAAAGATAATTTGATGATAAAAGTAAATTGGAAAGTTGTTTAAAATTGCATGCCCTATCTGAATCGTGAAAGTTTAATTTTGACTTTACTATCTCTTTTAAAGGGACAGTCTACTCCAGAATTTTTATTGTTTAAAAATATAGATAATCCTTTTATTACCCATTCCCCGATTTTGCATAACCAACACCTCTGTGATTATCTCGTATTTTAGCCTTCTCAGACTTCCTCTTTATCTTAGTTCTATTTACAGACTTGCATTTTAGTCAATTTGTGCAGACTCATGAATAACTCCACGGGAGTGAGCACACTGTTATCAATATGGCACACAAACTAGCACTGTCTTGCTGTTAAAAGCTATAAAAATGCATTGAGATAAAGGCGGCCTGCAGGGACTTTTAAACCTTTAAACATATGTAAAGGCGTTATCTATCTTTTTAAAAAACAATAATTTTGGAGTAGACTGTCCCTTGAAGTCAAAATTAATCTTTTATGATAGAGCATACTGTTTTAAGAGGCTTTAAAACTTACTTCCATTATTAAATTGTGCACACTTTTTGAGGCACCAGCTTCTACTGAGCATGTATCTCAGTGTATATGTATTCTAGTCTGTGATTCGCTGATGACTGACACATGATATAGGAGGCTGGCAAAATTTGAAGTAAATGGTTTAATTTATCACCTGAGCATCTCTTTGTAAATCAGGAAGATATTTTACCTCAAAATGTCCTCAGTATTCACACCTCACTGTAAATCTGTAAATAGACTTTAAGCAGTCAATAAGGATGCTAGTCCCAGGGAGCATGCATCTGGCATGTGTAGGCACAATCATGTTATTTTTCTATTCAGTTTAAGGAAGTTTACTATGAAATCTCACAAGATTTCGGTAAAGGAACTGCTGATGCTGATTGGCTATTTTTTTCCCCCACAACTTGCAGCTGGACATTAGCTGAGGTACAACTGTTCACAGAGCACTTATTATATCTTCCTTTTTTTCATATAGATGTAGTAATTTTTTTTTAAAAAACAAAATTATCCGAAATTTACTATTTCTTTCATGTAATTTGCAAGAGTCCATGAACTAGTGACGTATGGGATATACAATCCTACCAGGAGGGGCAAAGTTTCCCAAACCTCAAAATTCCTATAAATACACCCCTCACCACACCCACAATTCAGTTTTACAAACTTTGCCTCCTATGAAGGTGGTGAAGTAAGTTTGTGCTAAGATTTCTACGTTGATATGCGCTTCTCAGCATTTTTTGAAGCCCGATTCCTCTCAGAGTACAGCGAATGTCAGAGGGATGTGAAGGGAGTATCACCTATTGAATGCAATGGTTTTCCTCACGGGAATCTATTTCATAGGTTCTCTGTTATCGGTCGTAGAGATTCATCTCCTACCTCCCTTTTCAGATCGATAATATACTCTCATATTCCATTACCTCTACTGATAACCGTTTCAGTACTGGTTTGGCTATCTGCTATATGTGGATGGGTGTCTTTTGGTAAGTATGTTTTAATTACTTAAGACCAGGATGGATTTGATTTAAATCAAACTGATTTAATTCACGATTAAAATCACTAGTCGGTAAGGCTTGATTTAAATCATAGTTTTCTACATAAAGACTAATTCTTGCTGGTATAACTTTAATATGCAAGTAGATGAAGATTTTTAGAATAACAACTTTTCATATTAGTTTTTTTATCCCCAGTTTAATAGGTTAATCAATATAATTCATATTTGGACAATTTTTCTGTTGTACTTAAGAAGGAGAAAAATAATCATTACCTTAATAATAACAATTTAAATAGATTTATTCAACTGAAACAATAACATGACAGCATATGTTATTTGCTTAAACAAACATCCATGTTTGTTAACAAATTTGGCTAAATAAAATATATATATTTTAAGAAACTTAGACTGTCAGCCCAGCCTACACATGAAAAACTTAAATACTGTCCTCTGTAGCTCACTCGTCATCTTCAGCTTCTTCTTTGTTCATAATCTGGAAAAGAAAAACAAGCTTTCCTGCTTTATCGGGTCCCAAACAATTTCTCAATTTAGAATGAATGAGTCCAAAGGAAGAGAATATTCTTTCAACGCCTGCAGAAGAAGCTACTGCTGTTAAAAATGAAATCATTACTTGAACAGTCTCTAAATCCAAGTGCTTAAGTGACTTCCACCAGTTCACTGGTGTGACTTTCTTCAAAATATCTTCAGCAAACATATATTTCTTGAATGGTTCCCCCTTAGCTTTGAAGTTTATTATAGTTGGCATTACAGATGGATGATTGTTGGATACCCATGTCATAGCTAATTCCTCTTCCTCAGCACCAAAAAATGAGCTGGAGACGGTGCTTGTCCCAAATCCGATTTAAATCCAAAAAATCCGATTTAAATCCAAAAAATCCGATTTAAATCCAAAAAAATCAGATTTAAATAAAAAATATCTGATTTTTTTTTTTTTTTTTTTTTTTTAAAAAATCATTGATTTTTATCCACCCTGCTTAAGACACTCTCAGCTATGGTTTGGCACTTTATATATTTATATAAGGTTCTTAATATATGTATTGTACTTTTTGCAGACTGTCAATTTCATATCTGGGAAATGCTTTTTTATTAAAATGTATTTCTTACTTGGGTATATCTCTTTTTTTAAATTGACTGTCTTTGAAATTCGCGGGCAGAATTAGGCTCGCGAGGGCGCAAAATTAAAAAATTTATCGCATCATTCTTGGCGCGAGATTTTTTTGATGCAAAGTTACATTCATTGACGCAAAATTCGTCATTTCCGGCGTCTTAGTTGACGCCGAGTCCTTCACAAGGTTGCGTCATCTATGACGCGAGTGTGTCGTTTCCAGACGTTTTTGGCGCCAAATTTTTTTTTCTGTTTGTTGAGACGTTTGTTGTGCTTCATACTTGGCGCCAAATATTTTCATTATTTAAGTCCCCATTCCTATTTGCCTCTTGCTTTTTTCTATGTCAGAGGGCTATTCTGTTTGCATTTTTCCCATTCCTGAAACTTCCATATAAGGAAATTGAGAATTTTGCTTTATATGTTGTTTTTTTTCTCTTACATTTGCAAGATGTCTCAACCTGATCCTGTCTCAGAATTCACTGCCTGATAACAGTTCTACCAAAGCTAAGTGCATTTGTTGTAAACTTGTGGAGATTATACCTCCAGCTGTGGTTTGTAATAGTTGTCATGATAAACTTTTACATGCAGAAAATGTATCCATCAGTAGTAGTTCATTACCTGTTGCTGTTCCCTCAACATCTAATGCACAAGATATACCTGTACATTTAAAATAATTTATTTCTGATTCTATTCAGAAGGCTTTGTCTGCCATTCCGCCTTCTAATAAAAGTAAAAGGTCTTTTAAAACTTCTCATAGAGTTGATGAAATTGCAAATGACCGGCAACATACTGATTTATCTTTCTCTGATGAGGATCTATCTGATTCAGAAAATCCTGCCTCAGATATTGACACTGACAAATCCTCTTTTTTATTTAAAATGGAGTATATTCATTCTTTATTAAAAGAAGTGTTGATTACATTATATATGGAGGAAACTAGTCCTTGATATTAAACTAGTAAACGTTAAAATTCTGTTTATCAACCTCCTGTGGTTATTCCAGAGGTTTTTCCAGTTCCTGGTGCTATTTCTGATATGATTTCTAAAGAATGGAATAGGTACTTCTTTTATTCCTTGTTCAAGGTTTAAAAAATTGTATCCTTTGCCAGCAGTTAGATTGGAGTTTTGGGAAAAGATCCCCCTAGGTTGATGGGGCTATCTCTACTCTTGCTAAATGTACTACTATTCCTACGGAAGATAGTAATTCTTTTAAAGATCCTTTAGATAGGAAACTTGAATCTTATCTAAGGAAGGCTTATTTATATTCAGGTCATCTTCTCAGGCCTGCAATTTCTTTGGCTGATGTTGCAGCTGCTTCAACTTTTTGGTTGGAAACTTAAGCGCAACAAGTGTCGGATCATGGTTTGTCTCGCATTGTTAACTTGATTCAACATGCTAATAATTTCATTTGTGATGCCATTTTTGATATCGTTAAAATTGATGTTGGATATATGTCTTTAGCTATTTTAGCTAGAAGAGCTTTGTGGCTTATATCTTGGAATGCTGATATGACTTCTAAGTCCAGATTGCTATCTCTTTCTTTCCATGGTAATAAATGATTTGGTTCTCAGTTGGATTCAATAATTTCAACTGTCACTGGGGAAAGGGGAGTCTTTTTGCCTCAAGATAAAAAACCTAAGGGTAAATCTAAAGCTTCTAACCGTTTTCGTTCCTTTCGACATAATAAGGAACAGAAATATAATCGTTCCCCAAATGAATCTGTTTCCAATTGGAAGCCTTCCTCAATTTGGAATAAATCCAAGCCATTTAAGAGATCAAAGCCAGTCCCCAAGTCCGCATGAAGGTGCGGCCCTCATTCCAGCTCAGCTGGTAGGGGGCAGATTAAAATTTTTCAAAGATGTTTGGATCAATTCGGTCCAAAATCATTGGATTCAGAGTATTGTCTCTCAGGGGTTACAGATAGGATTCAGAGTAAGACCGCCTGTGACAAGACTTTTTCTCTCTCGCATTCCAGCGAACCCAGTAAAGGCTCAGGCTTTCCTGAAGTGTGTTTCAGACCTGGAATTATCAGGGGTAATCATGCCAGTTACATTTCAGGAACAGGGTCTGGGGTTTTATTCAAATCTATTCATTGTCCCAAAGAAAGAAAATTCATTCAGACCAGTTCTGGATCTAAAGATTTTGAATCAATATGTAAGAGTACCAACTTTCAAAATGGTGACTATAAGGACTATTCTGCCTTTTGTTCAGCAAGGGCATTATATGTCCACAATAGACTTACAGGATGCATATCTTCATATTCCGATTCATCCGGATCACTATCAGTTCCTGAGATTCTCTTTTCTAGACCAGCATTACCAATTTGTTGCTCTTCCTTTTGGCCTAGCAACTGCTCCAACAATCTTTTCAAAGGTTCTCGGAGCCCTACTCTCTGTAATCAGAGAGTGGGGTATTGCAGTGTTTCCTTATTTGGACGATATCTTGGTACTTGCTCAGTCTTTACGTTCCACAGAATCTCACACAAATCAACTAGTGTTGTTTCTTCGAAGACATGGTTGGAGGATCAATTTACCAAAAGGTTCTTTGATTCCTCAGACAAGGGTAACCTTTTTAGGTTTCCAGATAGATTCAGTGTCCATGACTTTGTCTCTAACAGACAAGAGACGTTTGAAATTGATTGCAGTCTGTCAGAACCTTCAGTCTTAGTCATTCACTTCAGTAGCTATGTGCATGGAAGTTTTAGGTCTCATGACTGCAGCATCGGACGCAATACCCTTTGCTCGTTTTTATATGAGACCTCTCCAGCTTTGTATGCTGAACCAATGGTGCAGGGATTATACAAGGATATCACAATTAATATCCTTAAATCCCAATGTTCGACTTTCTCTGACTTGATGGTTAAATCACCATCGTATAATTCTAGGGGCCCCTTTCGTTCGTCCAACCTGGACTGTGATCACAACAGATGCAGGTTGGGTAGCTGTTTGGGGATCTCTGACAGCACAAGGGGTTTGGAAATCTCAAGAGGCGAGATTACCAATCAATATTTTGGAACTCCGTGCAATTCTCAGGGCTCTTCAGTTTTGGCCTCTGTTGAAGAGATAACCGTTCATTGGTTTTCAGACAGACAATATCACAACTGGGGCATATGTCAATCACCAGGGTGGGACTCACAGTCCTCAAGCTATGAAAGAAGTATCTCGGATACTTGTTTGGGCGGAATCCAGCTCCTGTCTAATTTCTGCGGTTCATATCCCAGGTATAGACAATTGGGAAACGGATTATCTCAGTCGTCAGACTTTACATCCGGGAGAATGGTCTCTCCACCCAGATGTGTTTTCTCAAATTGTTCAGATGTGGGGGCTTCCAGAAATAGATCTGATGGCATCACATCTAAACAAAAAACTTCCCAGGTACCTGTCCAGGTCCAGGGATCCTCAGGTGGAAGCAGTGGATGCGTTGACACTTCCGTGGTGTTATCAACCTGCTTATATTTTCCCACCTCTAGTTCTTATTCCAAGAGTGATCTCCAAAATCATCATGGAGCAATTGTTTGTGCTGCTGGTGGCTCCAGCATGGCCTCACAGGTTTTGGTATGCAGATCTTGTACGGATGTCCAGTTGCCAACCTTGGCCACTTCCATTAAGGCCAGACCTTCTATTGCAAGGTTTGTTTTTCCATCAGGATCTCAAATCATTAAATTTGAAGGTATGGAAATTGAACGCTTAGTCATAGAGGTTTCTCGGACTCGGTGATTAATACTATGTTGCAGACTTGTAAATCTGTTTCTAGAAAGATTTATTATCGAATTTGGAAGACTTACATTTCATGGTGTTCTTCTCAGAAATTCTCTTGACATTCTTTTAGAATTCCTAGAATTTTACAGTTTCTTCAGGATGGTTTGGATAAAGGTTTGTCTGCAAGTTCCTTGAAAGGACAAATCTCTGCTCTTTCTGTTTTATTCCACAGAAAAATTGCTAAACTTCCTGATATTCACGGTTTTGTACAGGCTTTGCTTCGTATCAAGCCTGTCATTAAATCAAACTCTACTCCTTGGAGTCTTAATTTGGTTTTGAAGGCTTTACAGCCTCCTCCATTTGAGCCTTTGCATTCTTTGGACATTAAACTACTTTATTGGAAAGTGTTGTTCCTTTTGGCCATCTCTTCTGCTTGAAGAGTTTCTGAATTATCTGCTCTCTTGTGAATCTGCTTTAATGATTTTCATCAGGATAAGGCAGTTTTGCGGACTTCATTTAAATTCTTACCTAAGGTTGTGAATTCTAACAACATTAATAGGGATATTGTTGTCCCTTCTTTGTGTCCTTATCCTAAGAATTCTTTGGAGAGATCTTTACATTCTTTGGATGTGGTGAGAGCTCTGAAATATTATGTTGAAGCTACTAAAGATTTCAGGAAGACTTCTAGTCTATTTGTTATCTTTTCTGGTTCCAGGAAAGGTCAGAAGGCTTCTGCCGTTTCTTTGGCATCTTGGTTAAAGCTTTTGATTCATCAAGCTTATTTGGAGTCGGGTAAAGCCCCGCCTCAGAGAATTACAGCTCATTCTACTAGATCAGTTTCCACTTCTTGGGCTTTTAAGAATGACGCTTCAGTTGATCAGATTTACAAAGCAGCAACTTGGCCTTTTTTGCATACTATTACTAAATTCTACCATTTTGATGTATTTGCTTCTTCGGAAGCAGTTTTTGGTAGGAAAGTTCTTCAGTCAGCAGTTTGATTCTTCTGCTTATGATTTAAGTTTTTATTTTTTGAGAATAAACTTATATTTGTGCATTAATTTTTTTTCTGCAAAATGGCTGTTTTATTTTGTCCCTCCCTCTCTAGTGACTCTTGCATGGAGTTCCACATCTTGGGTATTGCTATCCCATACGTCACTAGCTCATGGACTCCTGCCAATTACATGAAAGAAAACATAATTTATGTAAGAACTTGCCTGATAAATTCATTTCTTTCATATTGGCAAGAGTCCATGAGGCCTACCCTTTTTATGGTGGTTATGATTTTTTTTTTATAAAGCGCAATTATTTCCAAATTCCTTTGTTGATGCTTTTTACTCCTTTCTTTTTCACCCCACTTCTTGGCTATTCATTAAACTGAATTGTGGGTGTGATGAGGGTTGTATTTATAGGCATTTTGAGGTTTGGGAAACTTTGCCCCTCCTGGTAGGATTGTATATCCCATACGTCACTAGCTCATGGACTCTTGCCACTATGAAAGAAATTAATTTATCAGGTAAGTTCTTACATAAATTATGTTTTTTTCTGTCTGTAAGTCCCAATCTTCTCTGCCTGTGTTTTTGATTTGGTTTTTGTGTTCTAAAATGCAGTTAACAGTCTATATTTATTTAAAACAACAGAAATAACTTTTCTGATTACAGTACTGTACAATCTTTCTGAGGGTACTATGTATACAAAAGTAATACAAATATAAAACTACCTTACACCTTATAAGCTTTATTATCACATATAAATATTACCTAAATGACATAAGATATTGTTGTTAACTCTTCGTTCCGTTCCCCTCCAAACTGTCCCATTTTACAGATGCAAATATTCCAAAATCCAAATAAAGGGTTTTCTAACTGTTCTTTAATCTATCCAAACTCAAATTAGTTGGGATATGTAGCATAAAATGAGGTAACAATAATTTTGGAACAAACATTGAATTTTTTTTTTAATATTAGCATTTTTTTTATCTTAATATTGACTTCCATTTTAGCCATGTGGTCCATAAAATTAGGTCCTTTAGAGAACACTGCACTTAAAGGGACATTACACCCATAAGATATATCAGCACAACCATATTGTATTGCTCCAGAGTAGCTGCAAAATGAACTGAAGACTATAACAAAGTGTCCGATAGGGATATCTATTCCTCGAGAGTTACTCCACGTGAACCAGTAAATCGTCACTGCCGGCATGTGATCCGGACAGCCAAACCGATGTGTGTTTTACCCCCTCGTTATCAGTCCTGAGGAAGCCCCGTCTAGCCAGATGACGAGAGGGTAAAACGCACGTCAGATTGGAGCAATATAATATGGTTGTGCTTTATTTATGAGAGCTACATATTAGCCATGAACGGCTATTACACTGGATTACAATTATAAGTAGCTTGCAAAAGTGTGACTGCTATTTGGGCTATGTGTGCATTTGGAATAACTAACATGATCATTGCCCTTACAGCTTGGGAACATACAGTTGCATATTTCAGGAGACTCTCATCATAAATAATGCCATAATGCAATGTCCCTCCATTCTATTCAGTCACTTTATATAGAATGTGTGTGGTTTTACTAGTTATATCCTTCCATTAGTACAACTCTGTCTTGAGGCAAGTAATATCGGACGAGTTAGATCCCTATTTGTGATTTGCCCTGGTTACACCTCCCTAACGTCACTGGGGGGTTCAGTGTGCAGTCGGGTGTAGTTGGTCTAATATCTATTAGTCCTCATTCTGCTTTACAGGGCTCTTGTCTTATCTCTATTATAGTTGAGCTGCAGCTGGTAGCTATTTTGCCATGACCGGTCACTAATTTGTTTTTATGTATATTTTTTTTTCTTTGTGTTCAATTTGGTTTGTCTTTAGAGGTGTCTGATATCGTCACCTTCTCACACTGTGAATCATTTTTTGCTCTGTTCAATTTAATAAATTATATTTTTATTTTTTGCCCTTTTGAGTCTGTAAATATTGAATAGTGCTGCATTTCCAGTCTTTTAAAGGCAAAATTATTTTAATTTGCCTCCCTCCCTTTCTCTAGGGGGTTACAAATAATATATATTGATTTTTACACTTGGTTCCATCCTCTTTTCAAGCTATCCCATTTTACAGATGCAAATATTCCTAAATCCAAACCTTTTCTGGTCCCAAGCAGTTTAGATAAAGGGTTTTCCTTCTGTATTTATGTTTGAGAAATATGTGAAGTCCTGGCAGCTGTCAGGAGACTGTTCTGTATATATACATTGCAGTTTCTACCACAGTACAGGGAACATGTATATTGTAATCAGTATTCTATGATTCTTATCTGTGTCGTTATGCAGAAAAAGGACGAGAGACGAGCTGAGCGCTTCTTAAACTTCACTGACACATGCTTCGGCAGCGTTGAGAGGCAGCACCATTACTTTCTGAACTTCATTGAGGACTGGTAAATATCTTTATGGCAACTGTACAGTCACCAGAAAGTAGACGACCTCTGAGTGTTTGTAATTGGCTAAAACGCAAAAGGAACAAAAGCTAAGTAAAATAACAGAAGATGGTTTATACCTGTAGAATACAGACCTTACCTAGGATCTCTGCTGTTGGCTATCATGCTGAAGTCTTCTTTTCGTATTGATCAGCTACTGAAGATTTTTCACTTTCACTATAACCAACAGATTATAGATATTTCACACGGGCAGTGTCCTGTCCTGTGCAAAGCAGTTTAAACTATAGCATACAAAATTGTGTAACCTCGCTGACGAGACGAATACCAGAAACATGTGTAATAATAATAGTCACCTATCCGCCTTCCTTGTTGGCTTTTCATTCAAGTTGAGATCTGAGTGTAAACTCATCTTGTCAAAAAAAGAGCCATAAAACAAGGGTTTCTGATAAGGTCAGGTGCACAGGGACACTAGTAATCACTGTGTAATGATGATAGAATAAAAATTCTATGGAGGTGCGCTAGTGGAAAATCAGCAAACTGTGCAAAACGGCAGCTCTCTTGATAGTAGATAACAGTAAAATCAGCCCTAAAAGAACAGGGATAAACAGAGGCGCCACATAGGGTAATAACGTAGGAGATCAACAGGTAGGATGAAATAACAAATGGCCCCCCTCTCAGGTAATGGCTACTCACAAGTAGCCATTACCTGAGAGGGGGGCCATTTGTTATTTCATCCTACCTGTTGATCTCCTACGTTATTACCCTATGTGGCGCCTCGGTTTATCCCTGTTCTTTTAGGGCTGATTTTACAGTAATCACTGTGTACAGCAAATAATACAGGTCCAAATGGTGACTTCATTGTTGTGCGGCTTCATTTTCAGCTAATTCGGCACTTCACAGATCACAGTAACCTCACAGCTTATAACGTTTCTTCTATCTATCTATCTATCTCTATATGTCTGTCTATCTATCACTCTCTCTCTTATCTATCTATCTCTATATATCTATAGCAAAGAAACAAACAGTATTTGAACAGTGCTGAAGCAGGGAAATGTAGCCTTGCTCCTCCGTTTTCAGATATAGTAGTTAGTGCATCAATCCCTATCAAACACTCTTTAGAGGATTTACTCCCTTGTAATCCTCTTATTATAAACAATATGCAAAAGACAGAGAATATGTAAAAGATTTTCAGTAAAATTACTGATTTACTTAAATACTATATATTCATAAGATTCAACAATACTGATTAATTTAGATACTTCATATACACATTTGCAATATCACATATACAGATAAAAAAGTGCAAAGGTCTGGCACTAGTATATACACCTACAGCTCTCTCCAGAAGGTACCTAGTTTACCTTAAAATGCAAAAAAGAATGGAGTATGGAGTGAGCGCCAAAGGCAGAGGTGATAGGATTGACTGGTATAAATAAATTTATTGTATACTCTCATAAACAAATAGATACATTTTAAAACATAGTATTTCCTAAAAACATGGATCCATGTGTACACAAAATTATAAAATATAGTATAAAATACTGAAACTGCTTCAGTTTTAAAAGACAACAATACTTAAAATTGAGGCCTGGATAAATGACAAATGGTAGATAGATACAGCAAACTTGATACAATTAGAACGAGGTAGATGTAACAATATCAATATAATAAAATGCAATACAATCAAATGTATTAAGTGTCCAAATATAAAGTGTCCAAATATAAATTAATCCAGTGAATGTGTCCAAAAAGGGAAATATAAATTAATCCAGTGAATGTGTCCAAAAAGAGAAAAGAGGTATATGTGCCCAAAGTGCTGTGGAGATAATCCTGTTTAATTACTTTCAAAATAAAACCACAAACAATCAGGTCCAAAAAATTGTGTACAATAAAAAATCCAAACTCAAAAAATAATTAAATATAAAAATATGAAAAAATGTGGATAAAATGTGAAAAAATATAATGTGGAAAAATTGAGAAAAAATGTGAATATAATCCCAGTTTTAATTGGAGTGATGCATCCTGTGATGGAGAATTGCAAAAAAAAGGAAAAAAGACTTGCTAAAAACCAAAGTATACAATAAAAAAAATTGGGAAAAAAGGGAAAACAATACTCAAAATGGTATAAAATACTTTCTTAGAATATCAGAATAAATCTCACCAGTTATGTCGACGCGTTTCGGCCTATCAGGCCTTTATCAAGACTTGATAAAGGTCTGATATAAGGCCGAAACGCGTCGACATAACTGGTTTTAAAATGTATCTATTTGTTTATGAGAGTATACAATAAATTTATTTATACCAGTCAATCCTATCACCTCTGCCTTTGGCGCTCACTCCATACTCCATTCAATATCACATATACCACCGGTGGTTTCACAATAAAAAAACTAGAAATTTATAAAAAAAATAAACAATGGTTTAAAAATTGCCTAAAATAAAAAATAGAAATTTAAAAAAAAAATAAAGCAATCTTTTGCTAAACAGTGCCCAATAGCCACTTCTGTTAAAAATCTCTTTTCCCACTTTTCCTACTTGTTATGCTATGTTACCCGCTTCTTTCAATCCACAGTATTACCCCAATTGTAGGTCAAACTCCCATCGGCAATATTAAAGCCATTTTACCCACCAACCTCTTCAGGCGTGATTGTTTCCCTCTGGGTGTAATCTTTGGCTTTCTCTTGATTGATCAAGGCTAAATTAAGAGCTCAAAAAGCGTAGATGGTAAACTGTGAACAAAAAGAAGATCATTTTTCCTTTCACCTGAGAGCGCTCTCTGGATCAAGCAAATCTTCACCGATATTATACAAACAGTTGATCCCTAGCCTGAAGAGATAGATGACACCCACAAACGTCAAAAAGTCCGGAACACGTTACCCACACAGAGGGGAGACCTAAGCGAATGACATACAAACGCAGGAGGAAGCCAAAGATTACACCCAGAGGGAGAAAATCACGCCTGAAGAGTTTGGTGGTAAAACGGCTTTAATATTGCCGATGTGAGTTTCACCTACAATTGGGGTAATACTGTGGATTGAAAGAAGCGGCTAATCTAGCGTAACAAGTGGGAAAAATGATTTTTAACAAAAGTGGCTATTGGGCACTGTTCAGCAAAAGATTGCTTTTAAATAATGGACATAAAAGTGAACTCACAAACACACGCTAAGTGTATAAAACCAGATTTAAACACAATAAATTTATTTCTTGCTGGATACAAATAATAGCGACACTAATAATATTGATACAATTCTCCAGGTCCGTAACACAATATTCAAAGTAAAGATTTTACAGGGGGAGGACTTTATTTTAGGCAATTTTTAAGCCATTGTTTTTTTTATAAATTTCTTGTTTTTTTTTATTGTGAAACCACCAGTGGTATATGTGATATTGCAAATGTGTATATGAAGTATCTAAATGATTTAGTATTGTTGAATTTTATGAATATATAGTATTTTTAAATAAATCAGTAATTTTACTAAAAATCTTTTACATACTCTGTCTTTTGCATACCTCTATATGTCTGTGTGTGTGTATCACTCTCTATTTCGATGTCTGTCTCTATCTCTATATGTCTGTTTATCAGTCTCATATACAGACTGGTAGACAGACATATATAATATAACTGTATACAGTGCCCTCCACTAATATTGGCACCCTTTTGGAAATATGAGCAAAGAAGGCTGTCAAAATTGCCTTTATTGTTTAACGTTTTGTAAAAAAAAAAATACACAAACATACTCTGCTCTTATGGATATCAAACAATTGCAAGCACAACACAGGTTTATCCAAAACAAATCTTTATTAAATGTGTGCCACAATTATTGTCACCCCTATGAATTCATATGAGAAAAATATATTTGAAGTATATTGCTATTGATATTTTAAATTTTTTAGTACACCTGGGTGACTAGGAACAGGAAATTGTTCAACCGTGACTTCCTGTTTCACAGGGGTATAAATATGAGGTAACACATAGGCGAAAGTCCCATAGTCATTCATCACAATGGGTAAGACCAAGCAATATAGCTGTGATGTGCGGCAAAAGGTTGTTGAGCTTCACAAAATGGGAAGTGGCTATAAGAAAATAGCCAAACCATTGAAAATGCTAATTTCTACCATGAGAGCAATAATTTAAAGTGAATGTAAACTTGAGCGTACTCGCTCAAGTCATAGGATAGAATTTAAAAAGTTAGTGAGACTTTCATTCATCAGTTTGGTAATATATCCTGATCCTCTGTGATTTTTACCTTTTTAATGCTATAACGATAAGGGCTGTTCCTCCAGCTGCAATCCACTAATCGTTGCCATGATGTTTGTGCAAAGGGGCTGAACACCCCAGGGAGGGGGGGGAAACAACGATTAGTGCATTGCAGATTCGTCATCTGTCAATCAAGGAGTATGGCGGAAGCATCAGGGCAGAACGTGCTGTGATCTGAGATATCATCGCAGAAAATGCATCATGTCTGCAGAAAGAACAGGACATATGCAGCAACTTTTAGTGCTTTAACTTTGCAGCACTGATCCACATCAGGCTGTTTTCTTCAAACAGTACTGTGCTCTATATAGAGGATAAAGCAAAAAGAGGGCACCTCATAGTGTAATGTATCCCAAGTGGATCTGTGTACATATATGGTAAAAAAAGGCTTACCATATTCCAATGCACCATACTATGACTGGTGCTAACAGGCTAGCTAGCACTCAAACAGTGGCTAGTACACTGCTCCCCGAGACGTTCAGCAAGTGGATGCCAGCCACGATCCAATCCCAGGAGAGCTATGGGCACTCTCTCAATATCCCGCTAGGGTCAAAGGAATGATGGAAGCAAACTGACAACTTCCAAATGATTAAAAAAATAAAAAGAATGCTTTATTTTCAAGCAACGCGTTTCTCGACCACAACTGGTCGTTTCTTCAGGCAGATAAAAGCGGATACAAAAGATCTTAATCAGTAACATTATATACACTTGTGACATTAAAGTTGTCAAACCTAGGGAAAACCAATAATAACACAGGTAACATAAATGTTTGTGTCTGAGCAAGAGAAATCCATTAGGACATAGGTGTAAGGGGTGCAATCAGAGTTACAAATGATAATACGTACTCTCTAATAGTATCTGTCAGATATAAATAGTCTGTATTATCCAGTGTAAGTTGTATTCATTGAAAACGGTAAAATTAAAAATGCAAATAAGCAATACAGATAACCGAACCGAAAATATCTGATAATTGAACAACATTATTAGTTTGTCTGTTTAAAACATAATTCAGCAGAATACAAAAGGCTACAATTGTAACCACAAAGAAATCAATATTGGTTATTAAATTGTGATATTTTTTTAAAAAAACACTTCAGATATTTGAATTTATCACATATGTGAATACATCCCTCAGAATTTTATTTTGTAGATAATAACCAAACATTACCAAATAAAGAGAGTATTTAGCGTTGTTGATCTACACTCCTGACTACCGCATCACGCGTCTTTCAAGATGATCCATATCTAGATGTGTGGGCCCAAATGAGCCTACCTGTATTGTAAAAAGTCTCAAAGAAAAAAGTATGTTAAGTAAATGAATGAATCGCTCATGGGGATATTAATTGTTCAGTATTTACTTTTATATGTTAATCATTCCTGTATTTTGTCTTTATATTTATCCTTCCGGATCTTCGAATTTGTATTAGATAATTGTATGTTTTTAATTATAACCTTTGAGTCTGTCCCTCAGTTTTTTAATATATATATCAGTTTTTTAATATATATATATATATATATATATATATATATATATATATATATATAAAAAATATAACAAACCATATAGCGATTAACAAATTAATAATAGGTCTTATGAACCCATATAATAATATATAAACACACACATATGTGTGTGTGTATATATATATAAATATATATATATATATGTATACAGTATATATGTGTGTGTGTGTATATATATATATATATGTACGTGTGTATATGTGTGTGTATATATATATATGTATATGTACGTGTGTGTGTGTGTGTATATATATATATATATATATATATATACACACTAAATTTGTTTAACCATAGGTGACCCTATCTAAATTTAAGCATACTAGTCTAAAATACCCTATATAAAATGGGTGGTAACACAATATAACATTAGACTAATGTGTCCCCAAGAGCTATTCTAAATGAAGTAATGGAATGTGTTGATCATGTATGGATTGTTATATGATCAAGCAGTATAATAATGTATAAAATTCAAAGCATATCTAATCTAGAGAGTAGTGAATGTGTAAATATGAATCTGGATTAGGAAGATTCCAGTTAGGAATATGAACATATATATATTATGTAAATGTGTAGTATCACCAAAAAAGTCGTGATCAAAATGTCTCTAAATATATTGATCCAATAGTATATGCTTGAAAATAAAGCGTTCTTTTTATTTTTTAATCATTTGGAAGTTGTCTGTTTGCTTTCATCATTCCTTTGACCCTAGCGGGCTATTGAGAGAGTGCCCATAGCTCTCCTGGGATTGGATTGTGGCTGACATCCACTTGCCGAACGTCTCGGGGAGCAGTGTACTAGCCACTGTTTGAGTGCTAGCTCGCCTGTTAGCACCGGTCATAGTATGGTGCATTGGAATCTGGTAAGCCTTTTTTTACCATATATGTACACAGATCCACTTGGGATACATTACACTATGAGGCGCCCTCTTTTTGCTATATCCTATATATAGATTTTCCCCAACATCGGATCAAGGGGAGCAGCCTTCTGTCTAACTCACAACATTGAACATTTTTAAAGATTCACACAGCTGGATTTCCATTTGCTTCTTGTGGAAAAGGAATTTTGGTAACACTAACATTTCATTCAAACAATATACCCATCTGGGTTCTTTTTTCTTTAGTGCTGTGCTCTGGCTGCAATGTGTAAGTTTTCCTTAACACAGCGCATCCACAGCAAAGTGCTGTTTGAAGTGAACAGTCAAATATGCAGTAGAGCTGCAAAGCAGCAGCCCTTTGATTGTTGACTGGCTCTCATATTGTTTTCAATCCCACCCCCAAGCCTTTTCCCAGTCTGCTGTTTTTTCTGAATATAAGCCATTCTTATGAGCAATGCTCTTTTTTTTTATTATTACATTTCTATGTAAGACCAAAATGAAAAGTAAACACATTTATTCAAGGGACTTTTTACAATTGAGACAGTAGATCCTGTATGTAATACATCTGAGCTGTTCTGCTGAACTTAAATATAACATTTCTTCTTTATTTCTTAAGATCAGACTTTTCTTCCAGCAAACTCTGCTCTAAGCAGTAGCATTTATTGTTTTTTTTAGGGAGATTCTCCTGGGGGCATCTGCCACATCTATAGAAGTCAGTGTGATTGCCAAGGCTGAAGATCAGGTATTTTATTTGCACAAATTATAACAAAAAATATTCTTTGTTTATCTATTTCTCTTGTTAAGTGTATCCAGTCCATGGATCATCCATTACTTGTGGGATATTCTCCTTCCCAACAGGAAGTTGCAAGAGGATCACCCACAGCAGAGCTGCTATATAGCTCCTCCCCTCACTGCCATATCCAGTCATTCTCTTGCAACTCTCAACTAAGATGGAGGTCGTAAGAGGACTGTGGTGTTTTATACTTAGTTTATTTCTTCAATCAAAAGTTTTTACCGAAGATGGTTTCTAACAGGAATATCAATCAAGAGATTGTTGTTCCATCATTGTGTCCTAATCCTTCTTCAAAGAAGGAACGTCTTTTGCATAATCTGGATGTAGTCCTTGCCTTGAAGTTTTACTTACAGGCTACTGAAGATTTTCGTCAAACATCTGCCCTGTTTGTCGTTTACTCTGGACAGAGGAGAGGTCAAAAAGCTTCGACAACCTCTCTCTCCTTTTGGCTTCGGAGCATAATACGCTTAGCCTATGAGACTGCTGGACAGCAGCCCCCTGAAAGGATTACAGCTCATTCTACTAGAGCTGTGGCTTCCACCTGGGCCTTTAAAAATGAGGCCTCTGTTGAACAGATTTGCAAGGCTGCGACTTGGTCTTTGCTTCACACCTTTTCAAAAATTTACAAATTTGACACTTTTGCTTCTTCGGAGGCTGTTTTTGGGAGAAAGGTTCTACAGGCAGTGGTTCCTTCCGTTTAAGTTCCTGCCTTGTCCCTCCCTTCATCCGTGTACTTTAGCTTTGGTATTGGTATCCCACAAGTAATTGATGATCCGTGGACTGGATACACTTAACAAGAGAAAACATAATTTATGCTTACCTGATAAATTTATTTCTCTTGTGGTGTATCCAGTCCACGGCCCGCCCTGTCCTTTTAAGGCAGATCTAAATTTTAATTAAACTACAGTCACCACTGCACCCTATGGTTTCTCCTTTCTCGTCTTGTTTCGGTCGAATGACTGGATATGGAAGTTAGGGGAGGAGCTATATAGCAGCTCTGCTGTGGGTGATCCTCTTGCAACTTCCTGTTGGGAAGGAGAATATCCCACAAGTAATGGATGATCCGTGGACTGGATACACTACAAGAGAAATAAATTCATCAGGTAAGCATAAATTATGTTTTTTAAAGGACTCTGGTTGTGTTACCAGTTGTATGTCCAGTATTTCCATAATCTGAGCTTTAAAGTCAGTCGTATACCTACCCATGAATCAGCTGAAATGTTTATCCCCGTCTATAAGTTACAATAGACATGTGACATAGTTTTGCAAAACAAGTTAACGAATTGTAAACTCATTTTTTCTGAAATTTGTTTTATTAACTTAACAAATAAAATTAAAAAAATAATTAGTTTAACCCCTTCCTGCTGGGACTCATTTCAATTGTTACAAATGAGTAAAAATTTAAATCACGTGATCGTTCATGCGATTGCATGATTTCAATGATGAGATCGGGTTGGAGGGAGTGCCTATGACGCTTGGCTTGCTCCCTAACCCACGATCCCGTATAGGTAGTGTCTATTGTTTCAGGACAGCCAAACAGCTAGGACGTCTAATGCTAAAGCCCAGCACAGTTAGGACGGCATGGAACGTCCTAACGGCTGAAAGGGGTTAATTAGTTTCCCTCTATCTATTAAATGGAGAACTAATTGAACTAATTCACTTTTGTATTTGTTCATTAGTTGTTTTTTTGGGGGGGTTTTCTCAGTTTTAAGGGGACATGAAACTCAAAATTTTTCTTTCATGATTCAGATAGACCATACGTTTTTAAACAAGATTTCTTTTTTAAAAGCATACCTAGGTAGGCTTATGAGCTGGGAGCTAGCTGCTGATTGGTGGCTGCATATACATGCAACTTGTCATTGGTTTACTGATATGTGCAGCTAAGTCCTAGTAGTACATTGATGTGTCTTCAACAAAGGATACTAAGAGAATGAAGCAAAATTGATCATAGAAGTAAATTGGGAAGTTTTTTTTTACAATTGTATGATCTATCTGAATCCTAAAAGAACAATTTTGAGTTTCATGTCCCTTTTTAATGAACAAATTTTGGATAAAAGTAGTTCAAATTCATCCTGTTCGTTAAATTTTGGACAAATTAGCCTAATTTTTTTTCTGAGTTTTTGTTAGCAAACTAATAACAAATGGGACTTTTAACTAATTGAACCAATTAAAGTTGATTCATTTGTTAAAAGAATAATCAAATATATAGACAAATAGTTTTTTAGCTTTCATTATCCCTTTAAGGAATGACTTAATTCATTTTTGTTGATTTGTTAATGACTTAAAAGTTCCAGTCGTTATTAGTTTGCCAAAAAAAGTTTAGAATAACAATCATTCTGATCTTTTGTCCGAAAATAAATGCACACATTTGTATTTTACTAATTAACTGTGAATGTAATGTCCTACGTTTAGAAGTTTAGAACTATATGACAACTACATTTATACATGGGATTTTGCTCTCTGACTGAGGGTTACATGAGTCATAAGCGTAAAGGGACATCAAACAAGTTGGGATAGAGACAAAATATAATATGTACTTTATTACTTTATCTGTAAATTTATACTGCAGTGCCTCGCCATTAACCCTTTCTTTTTAGTTTCTGAATTGTAAAGCTCTAACTCCCCCCACACATTTCCTTCTATGGCTGTATCTATATCTATTGTTCTTTTGCTAGAATGCAAAAGTGAACAGAGATTATCTGATGGAGCACGCATAAAAGCTGTGAACTCAGTTGAAATGCAATGCCTGTGTCTAAACACTGATAAGACGGGTGAAGTTGGCTGATCCAGGCAGCTAAGCTATGTAATTAATTTTGTTTATTTTTGAAAATTATTTTAAAATTCTTGCTAGCCATTTAAAAAAAAAAAGATTTATGCAAACTATGTTTAATTAATTAGTGCTTTTATGATTTCCCCAGATCTCAACCTTTTTTATGTCCCTTTTAAAGTATTTTTTTTTCAGGCAAGTAAGTTCTGCTCAAAATCTGTGCATGAGTTGTGTATTTGAGTGTTGTGTAGTGACAGTAACAAATAAAGGTATAAGCTGAAGATGTCTCAATCACAGGTCAACTGGGAATTGTGGTTACTGGAAGACTCTGGTCGGGCTGAGCTCCCTGTGACGGATAATAGTGATGACACACTTCCTATGGGAGTGGTTGTGGACTACACCAGCCAGATGGAAGTGTTTATAAGTATGGTTTTACATATATTACGTGTTTTTCTAAGGGTGACCCTATAAATATATAGCAATGATCTGCTAGTGCCGGGCACCAGGGACTAAACAAAATAGCAGATATCTGCTTCCAGACAGTGCACCAGTCTAAAAGCCGTCTACTGTTTAAAATATCCTGTTTGTTTCCAAGGTTGTCAGTAGTCTACAGCAGTAGTTCCTAAGCATTATCTGGCCACTTAATTCCTTATATTCACCAGCATCGCCCCCCCAACCTTGTCCAGTAAAATTTTTTAAGAATAGCAGTGCCCCATTTCTAAAGTGATGGTAAACTTTACCCTTTGTATAAATGGATCTGGAATGTTAGCAATATTTTAGATGGGGTTTAATTCATCAGTTGTAATGAAAATGCTCTTTTTAATGTAACTTTTTGATGTAGCGATGAAATTCAAATCCCCCCCAAATCGATGCTCTAGCTACAAAAAAACCTCTGAGTGCCACTAGCCACGGGCGTGATCACAATGCTATCTATATGGCCTACATGAGCTAGCTCTCCCCTGCTATGAAAAGTAAATAAAATAGAGGCAGCCTTCAAGGGCTTATAAATTATCATATGCACCTTCCTAGGTTTGCTTTCAACTAGAATACCAAGAGAACAAAGCAAAATGGTTGATAAAAGTAAATTGGAAAGTTGTTTAAAATTACATGCCCTATTTGAAAAATGAAAGTTTTTTTTGGACTTGACTGTCCCTTTAACCCCACAAAAAAAAATTACTTTTGAAGTAGGCGGCCAGAGCATTGTATTTGAATTTTAGTGCTATATTAAAAAGTAAGTTATAGCGCATCTTCATTACAACTGATGAATTAAACTCAATCTAACATAACATTCTGGATCTATTTATACAAAGGGGAAAGCTTACCATCACTTAAAGCTAAGAACACAATATTATTTAAAATATAATGAATTAAACATTTGTTTACATTTTAAATGAAACTGTATTTAACTTAAAATCTATTATCTTGGTCTTGGGTTACCAGCTTATTCCCTGAGCACGTGTATATATACCACATTTAGTAATTTATTCACTATTCAAAAAATTGTTACTATGATAGATATGCTGGATAAAAAAAGATACCAGTTCACGTAACAGGACTCTTTAATTGCCATGTTTAGACATCTGGACACAATTTCTTTGCTTGATGCAAAGTTGTATTACTGCATCAATAAACTTAGAAACATAGAATTTGACGGTAGATAAGAACCAAAAAGGCCCATCAAGTCTACCCATCTTACATGTTACATTTTCCTTAGGATAGCCTTATGCATGTCTTAGGCATTTTTAAATTCCTTTACAGTCTTTGTGTTTACCACCTCAAATGGAAGTTCATTCCATGAATCCACCACCCTTTCTGTAACAAAATGGAAATTATATTGCGCTTACCCAAGTGTTATGTAGTACACCCCACAGGTTATTTCTGATGGGCACAAACAGAAAACCATGGACAGATAACTGTGCAGAGCTACAAAGACAAGCACAATATGCCTTCGCTGTGTTTCCTGATATTACACCGTGCAGTTAATACTATTAATACGTGACCATGTACAGTGCTGGTAAAACAAAGATTTTTTACACGCTGCTTCAGTTTGTCGCAGTTAGAGAGTGTGAGTTGTTGATAAACATGAACGTCATAAAAGCTTTTAAAAAGAGCTGTACAGCTTCAAATACGAGGAAAGAATTATTATTTTGTTATTATTTTTTTGCTTTAGTCATCTAGGCTAAAGCCCAGTAAATTACAATCAGTCTAGAATCCTCTTCTATTCCTTGCCTACAGGTGTACCCTATGGTAATGCTGGCATTCTGTCAGAAAAAGGGACCCGTCAGAATAAGCTACCCGTGCACTGTGATGTCGCTTCATTCCGAATCGGCATGACAAATATGTTTGGAATGCGGTGACTTCAGAGTGCATGCAAAGTTATAGGGTACCCTATTCTGACGAAGTAGAAATCCCTCAAGCTATGCCTCAGTCAGAGGTAGCATATTCTGACAGATTTTTCATTGTTATACGATGATTGCACATGTGAACTTCGAGAGGCAGCCGTTATATTTTGACCTGCATTTTTCACTTGTAGGGGTTAAAAATAACACCTGGTAGCTTTCTATCCAATCATCGTTCTGCTAACCATGTCTTCATTAATGTATTTATCCCTGATAATCTGTATTACAGTGTTTGTTAAATATTCACCTTCAGGTATTCATTTGTACAAATTACATCAGATTTGCTTGATGGCTGCCTCCCAAAGTTCGCAGGTGCAGCCATTGTCTAACATTGAAAAAATCCGTCAGAATAAGCGACTACTGACTGCGCATGTAATTAAGCAGTCACAGAGGCATATCCTTCATCAGAATAAGCTACACTATAACTCTACATACACTCTGTGAGGTCACCGCAATCCATTTGTCATGTTGTTTTGGAATGCGATAATGTCACATAGCGCATGCGCAGTGCACTGGTAGCTTATTCTGATAGGTAGCTTATTCTGACAGAACACTGGCACCCCTTTTCACTTCTCATACCTATCAGCTCCATCCTCACCCCCAGGGGGCAGTGCCCCCATCCACTTTGGGAACCACTGCTTTAAAGAGACATTTAACTTAAGATTCATTTCACTATAATGTGCATATGGGAGAGAATTAGCAGTGCATTTCCATTATTAATTTTGCCAGTTTTTTATAATTTAATTATGAAAATGACTGAGGGGTCAGAGTGGCTGGAGTGATTTCTGTAATATGCAGTACATGGAACCTCCTACATGCTGCATAGTGATTACTTGATATGTGCAGGAGCTTCTTTATATTTGTCTTTAAAGGGATACTAAACCCAATTTTTTTATTTCATGATTCAGATAGAGCATAAGATTTTAAGCACCTTTCTAATTTACTCCTATTATCAATTTTTCTTTATTCTCTTGCTATCTTGATTTGAAAAAGCAATACTGTAAGCTTTAGAGCCAGACCATTTTTTGTTCAGCACATGGATAGCACTTGCTGATTTGTGGCTAAATGTAGCAAACCAATCAGCAGCTCTACCAAAGTGCTGAACTAAAAAATGGGCCGGCTCCTAACCTTTTATTAATGCTTTTTCAAATAAAGATAGCATGAGAACAAAGAAAAACTGATAAAAGGAGTAAATTAGAAAATTGCATGCTCTATCTGAATCATGAAAGAAAAAAATGAGGGGTTAGTATCCCTTTAAGGAGCTAAGATGACTCAAGATGCTTGTGAAAGTGCGTGCCCCTGAGGAATTACATGTGTTTCATTTTCCTATGATAACAAAATCTGTGATTATTGCCATAGCTGTTGCTTTGCATTGTCTGTACAGGTGAGGAGAAGATACTTCCTCCGGCTCCCGTACTTCTCATTCTATCTACGGATGGCGTTTTGTGTCCGTTCCAAATCATCAATGTAAACCCACGTGTAAAGCCTGTCACCGTGTCTCTGGAGCAGCTGTCCCTGGAAGGAGGACGACAAATGCAGCCTCTCGGTACGTGTATCTGAAACATATACTGCCCTCCTAATGGGAGCCAGCTGTGTCTGTTAAAGTGAAAGGAAATGGTGCCATATGTAGTGAGGATGCTATTAAAGGGGCGGTAAAGACAGAGCATGACATTTTAAACATCTTTCCAATTTACTTCTGTTATCAATTTTGCTTAGTTCTCTTGATATCCTTTGTTAAAGAGTAGTCCTAGGTAAACTCAGGAGCGTGCACGTGTCTAGCCATCTGGCAGCACTGTTTGCAACAATGTTTATAGCAATGTTATACATAGTTACATGTACAGCTGCTATAGAGTGCTAAAGACACATGCACGCTCCTAAGCTCATATCAGCATACCTAGGTTTACTCTTCAGCAAAGGATAACAAAGCAAATTAGACATCAGAAGTAAACTGGAACGTTGTTGAAAATGATATATTCTATCTGAATCATGAAAGTTTTTCATTTTGGTTTGACTGTCCCTTTAAATGCTTTGGTATACTACTATTTAAAGTTTAGCTATGTGGCAATACAACGTTCATTATTTATTTTGTGCCTTTTCCTGTAATTTAATTCCTAGTATAACAGGGTATCAATTTCTGTCTCCAGACTTAACATTGCTATCTTTCATACAGCCATTGCTTGCACATTTTAGTGACCCATTTATAACTGTCCCTAATTGGCCTAAACAGAAAAATAAACTTAAGTTACAATATGGCAGCACCCAGTGCTCGTTTATAAATATTTAATCAACAAATATAATTACAAAATCCATCTAAATATTATTCTCAGGCTAATCTTTTCATTGAATACATAATTCTATCTAGCATTTATTTAGCGTTTAAAGTGATGGTAAATGTAACTATACTTGAATTAATATTTTGGAAGTATTACTCAATATAAGCACAGTGATGCTTTTGTTTATTTTAAATAAGCGTTTTATCTTACAAAATCTTCATTTATAAATGTGCTCCGTTACCTGTTCCCCGACTGCTTCCCTGTGAGAATTTCCGAAATCTCTATTTGATTGACATGTGCAGCATCCAATCAGGACTGCACCATACGCCCTATGTAAATCTGGTATTAGCACGCGCCCGTGCTCGGAGTTTTAAATGGCATCATCAAAACTTCAACTGCGCAAGTGCAGTTGCAGCCACAATCTCGCCGCTGCTTATAGTAAACAGTGAATTTCCCTGCCAGTAGCAATTCATTGTTTACAGCAGTACAGAAGACAGCGCTACAGAATCCCCCCATGGGCCGCCACCCCCTCCCCAAACATGCTTATAATCCAAGTATCTGCAAACAAAAGAGCTTTTACTTTAAAAATTATTACCGCGCCATATTCACCACACTGTTTACTGTAAGCAGCGGCGAGATTGTGGCTGCAACAGTACGAGAGCGTGCTAATACCAGATTTACATAGTGCGTATGGTGCAGTCCTGATTAGATGATGCCCCTGTCAATCAAATAGAGATTTCGGAAATTCTCACAGGGAGGCAGTCGGGGAACAGGTAACGGAGCACATTTATAAATGAAGATTTTGTAAGATAAAACGTTTATTTAAAATAATCAAAAGCATCACTGTGCTTAGATTGAGTAATACTTCCAAAATATTATCTCAAGTATAGTTACATTTACCATAACTTTAATGTCCCTTTAAGTTTATCCTTTTTTCTTTTGAAGATGCTGCAGCCTCAGTTGTTTATTTTAAGTATCACGTTTGCTTCATTTTCTTGATATCCTCTGTTGAAGTAGCAGAAATGTGCTACTGGGAGCTGGTTAAACACATTGGGTGAACCAATGACAAGAGGCATACAGTATATGTGCCACCACCAATCAGAAGCTAGCTCCCAGTAGTGCATTGCGGCTCCTGAGCATACGTAGATATACTTTTTAACACAAAATACCAAGAGAACAAAGCAAATAAGAAAATAGAAGTAAATTGGAAAGTTGACTAAAACTCTGTGTTCTACCTGTATCATTAAAGATTGTTTGACATTACTTTCTCTTTAAGTCTCCTGGAATCAGTACCTTAATCCTTAATGCGTCTTTGTTTTTAGCAGCATTATCTGTACCACCTGCAGCCTCCCCAGCCGCTGCCGCACCTGCAGTAGCTTCCCTTGCATTCAGCCTTCCTACATCTGTCCCTGCATCAAACTCACCTTCGGCATTTTCCTTTGGAACTTCAGCAGCCTCAGCCAAAATTGCCGCCCCGCCAGCGTACTCCTTCCAGCCCATGCAGGGATCTGCGACTTTTGGGGCAGTTGCAGCAAAGCCAGACATTGCAGCTAGCGCACCACAAATCGCATCACCGTCCATCTTCACAGCAGCCGCTGCTGCTTCCAGTGTCAAAGTGAACCTCAAGGACAAGTATGTGTTAATCTATATTAGATAACTGATGTGACTAATAACCTAGTGCATTATAACCGTACAGTGACCCTCAGGGACAAGTATGTGTTAATCTATATTAGATAACTGATGTGACTAATAACCTAGTGCATTATAACCGTACGATGTCAGAGCGTGTCATGTACAGTGACCCTCAGGGACAAGTATGTGTTAATCTATATTAGATAACTGATGTGACTAATAACCTAGTGCAGTATAACCGTACCATGTCAGAGCGTGTCATGTACAGTGACCCTCAAGGACAAGTATGTGTTAATCTATATTAGATAACTGATGTGACTAATAACCTAGTGCATTATAACCGTACAGTGACCCTCAGGGACAAGTATGTGTTAATCTATATTAGATAAGTGATGTGACTAATAACCTAGTGCATTATAACCGTACAGTGTCACAGCGTGTCATGTATAGTGACCCTCAGGGACAAGTATGTGTTAATCTATATTAGATAACTGATGTGACTAATAACCAAGTGCAGTATAACCGTACCATGTCAGAGCGTGTCATGTACAGTGACCCTCAAGGACAAGTATGTGTTAATCTATATTAGATAACTGATGTGACTAATAACCTAGTGCATTATAACCGTACAATGTCACAGCGTGTCATGTACAGTGACCATCAGGGACAAGTATGTGTTAATCTATATTAGATAAGTCAGTGTTTTTCAACCAGTGTGCCGTGGTACACTAGTGTGCCGTGAGAGATCCTCAGGTGTGCCACGGCAGACTGACAACAGTGTGACATATTTTTTAAACTTTGCTTGTTTTTTACTCCCAGTGCAGGGGTAGTTTGTAGGAGGCATGGCATAACAGCACAATACATACAGTATGTGTGTGTTTGTGTGTATGTGTATATATATATGCTGTATTAGGCTACAATGTATGATTTTTTTAAATTTTTGGGATGGTGGTGTGCCACAGGATTTTTTAATGTTAAAAAGTGTGCCACGGCAAAAAAAACGTTAAAAATCACTGAGATAAGTGATGTGACTAATAACCTAGTGCATTATAACCGTACCATGTCACAGCGTGTCATGTACAGTGACCCTCAAGGACAAGTATGTGTTAATCTATATTATATAACTGATGTGACTAATAACCTAGTGCATTATAACCGTACCATGTCACAGTGTGTCATGTACAGTGACCCTCAGGTCAATTATTGAAGTTTGGGAGCGCTAAAAAAGCTTTAAAGACAATATGGAGATTTAAAATTTGCACAATATTTATTGCTGGTGGACAATCTAAAAACATATATAAATCAAAAAATCATAAAAAACAATAATATAAACAGTATAATCAGTCTAGGGTAGGATGAAGTAGTGCTAATATATTAAAGTATGGGACGTCTCCCTTTTAAACTTTATATTTTTGGGTTTCTCTGTATCTTAACCTTTACGTCTAGATTATTGCAACACTCTAGTTAAACAATGGCTATGTAACCACCTTAATCCACCTTATATTTGCATCTGAAAATGTAGTGTCTTTAAAAAGATATTTTCTTGACTAATTGTCAGAAATAAAATGTTCATAAAAATTGCTTTGATGTTTAAAAGTCTTTTTCCAGTATAAAAATATATTTGTAGTCCAATAAATTTCCGCTATTTCTTAGAGGGGTAACCTTGTAACACTTCAGTCTTTTTTATGCAATTTGTAACAAGTGTTTCTAATGAGCTTACCGGGTCTTCTGACACCTGCTGTGTCTGGCGGTTTGTTTGTTTATCTTACCAGGAAGATGTTTATGCCTTTTCTCTCTCCAATCTTGTACGATACAAGACTAGCCTGTAAGCTTGGTTCCTCGGAGCCTATTTCAGTCTGTGTGGCTCTGATGGTTCAGCACCTTCTGTTCAAAATATCTCTGGCTGTCAGTATTTGGCAGCAGGCTTTCGAGTCAGGTGAATACTTCCGCTACACGCTCCGGCGTGTTTGGCGGTTCCTCCGATACTTAGTGTACAAACGGCCGTTTGTTTCTTTTCTTCTTCCCCTGTATTCAAATTGTGATTGAGATCCTGCAGGGTATATGTGAGCTGTAATGGTTGCGTCTACGCGTTTCGCCGGTTGGCTTTATCAAGACGGATGGTTTGTGTTCTGAAGCCCGGTGTTTTTAAAGAGCCCTCTTCTCTTTCTGATTGGTTGATGTTTCTTCCTTTTTCTATTGGTGATCTGTTTAAATGGCTTTTACTGAGGATTTAAGGTGGACTATCGAATTGTATCTATCTTTTGCAAATAGTATAGATACATTTGTTCAATTTATAAGGTGGATTTTTCATTTGTATCTATCTTTTTCAGATGGTATATAAATTTTTTGTTATTTTATTCGATTTATAAGGTGGATTATTAAAATCTTCTATTATATACATCAATGTTTCTAGTCGACTTATATAATATATTAATATATTGTTTATCAATTTCTAATGGATTTTCTATATATCCAAGCCTAAACGCAGATTATTTCAAAATGGATGTTTGTTATTTCATATAATTATCACATTTTTATGATATATTTTTCCCATTCTTTTGTTAGAATGTATAACCATCAATTTTTTGTCATCGTATTAATTAGTGTGTTGTATATATAGTTTTCATTATTTTATATAATTCTAGCTTTTATTCTTTACATAGTTCTTTTACTAGATTTGTCCTTATATATTTGGTATAATGTTGTTAAATTATAAATAATTTTTAGTGACTTATTTCTGAATTTTTTATTATTTAGAAACTAACGATTTCATTATAGAATTTGAGATAGTAAGATAGGTAATAAATTTTGAATCAAGTTTTTTATAAAGAGTAATTTAATTCCCATGTTTTTTAGATGGTTTTTATGGTCTTGTTGAAATATTGAATCTTACTAGTTCTATTTGTTTTCATCATTATGAGGTAAGAAATGGGGAAAGGTCCAGTTCAGAATTTAGTCCTGATGGATATAAAGTCTGCATGTTGTAAATTAATTCTGCCTCTTTTCTTAATAGTTTTTCTTCAAAGTTTCCCCCTCTCCACTCTTGTTTCAATTTCTTTATACCCCAGAATTTAAAGTCTTTTAAGTTATTCTTATGTATTTCTCTGAAATGAGTGTATAGATGAGTTTCTAGATTTCCCTTAGCTATACAGGACAGATGTTCTCGTATTCTTTCTCGTAGGGTCCTTGTAGTTTCTCCTATGTACTGTAACTGGCAAGTGCACTGTATAATGTAGATGACCCCTTTGTCCTGACATCTTATTGTTTCTTTTATGTGATGTATTAATCCGTTAGTGTTGGATATAACTTTCTTACATTTACTGCTAAACTTGCAGGATCTACACCCAAAACAGGGAAAAAAACCTTCTAATTTGTTTCCAGTTAGATCTTTTTGTGTCATGTGTGTTTTTTGTATCTGTTTAAATTCGCTAGGGGCGAGTATCTGTTTAAAATTTTTGGCTTTCCTGTATATGATTGTTGGATTATCTTTCATTTTTTCTCCTATCAGAGGATCTGTTTGGACCAGATGCCAGTGTTTTTTGACAATTCTTTGCAAAATATGATGGTCACTGTTATAGTCTGTGATTAATGCAACATTAATTTTATCTTCTTTCTCTTCTCTATAATTTTTTGGATTTGAATCTTTATTTTTATAAGTAAGTAGATTTTTCCTTTCTTTTTGATCTACTTGTTCCTTAGCTTTCTTTATTATATTAGGGTCATACCCTCTATCATGGAATTTTTTCTCTAATATTTCTATTTGTTCTAAATAGTCGGAGGTTCTTGTACAATTTCGTTTAATCCTGAGGCATTGGCCTTTAGGAATATTCTCCTTCCATTTATTTAAATGGCAGCTATTAAAATGTATTAGATTGTTGGCATCTACTTTTTTGAAGTGTGTCTTAGTTATTATTTCTTTTTCTACAATTTCTATATCCAGATCAAGGAATGTGATTTTTTCTTTACTGATATGATATGTAAATTGAATTCCTATGTCATTTTGGTTCATGTCTGCTATGAATTTTTCCAATTCTTTAGATGTCCCCTTCCATATAAGGATGATGTCATCGATATATCTTTTATAGAGCACGAGATTTGCGCCGAGCTCATGCTTGGATATGAACTCTTCTTCCCATTTGCCTAAGAAGAGATTTGCATAGCTCGGCGCAAATCTCGTGCCCATAGCAGTACCTCTTGTCTGGAGATAGAATTTTCCATTGAAGGAAAAGTAATTTTGATTTAAGATATAATTAATACCTAGAATTATAAAGTCTTTTTGTTTTTGATTGAGTGTATCATCTCTCGTCATATACATTTCTGCCGCTTTAATGCCCAATTGATGTTTGATACTTGTGTATAACGATGATACATCACATGTACTGATGATATAATTATCTTCCCATTTTAATTTATTTAAATTTTGTAATATATCGGTTGTATCTTTGAGGTATGAAGGTAGTGTTTTTACGTATTTTTGCAAAAAACTGTCAATATATTTTGATAAATTTGCAGTTAGTGAACCTATTCCCGATATTATGGGTCTACCGGGTGGATTGATGGGATTTTTATGTAATTTTGGTAAGTAATAGAATATCGGTATTTTAGGGTATTTAGGACAGAGGAAATCAAACTCTTTTTTATGGATTATGCCTTCAGTTGAGGCCTCTTTTAGTATGTTTGTTAACTTTGATAGAAAATTTTTGGTTGGATCTAATTTTATTTCTCTATATGTTTCTGTATCTCCTAGAAGTCTATTGGCTTCATTAATATAACTTTTTGTATCTAGGAGGACTATGCCTCCTCCCTTGTCCGCTCCTTTGATTGTCAGTTCTTTATTGCTTTGTAAATTTTTAATTATTTCATTTTCTTTTTTAGATAGATTTCTATTTCTAAATTTATTGTCTTTTACACTTGCAATATCTTTTTGCACTAATTTTTCAAATAGTTCGAGGTTTCTACCTTTCTCAGCACTTGGATAAAATTTAGATTTTAATTTTAGGTCTGTGTGTTGAATCTCTGGAGTAGTTGAAATGACATTTCTTGTTATACCATGAGATGTTATTTGTCTCTCTATTGGATTTTTTGCAAAGAATCTTTTCAAAGTTAATTTTCGCACAAATTGACTTATATGAATATGTGTATTGAATTTATTCATTTTTGTTGTCGGGGCAAAACTTAGACCTAGTTCTAATACTTTTTCTTCTTCTTTAGTTAATACTTTACTACTTAGATTGAAGATACCTGATGGTGATTTTATTTTGTTTTTTTGACATTTTTTAACTGTTCTTCCTCCTCTTGTTCCTCTCTGCTTCTTTTTCTTAGTGGTGGTGCTTTTAGTGCTAACTTGTTTTGTGTTGTTTCTGGTCTTGTTGGATCTAATTCTAAAAAATGTTCCTCATTTTTTGGGGAATTTGGAACTGTGCTTAATTTTTCAAATTTATTATTTGTTTTTATTTTCCAATTGTGATTTATATTTTCTTTTGGTGTTTTTTCAGAATTTCTATTTCTAAAATTTCCATTGTGATTATCTTTTTGTGAGTGTTCTCTATAGTGATAACTATCTTGCCTTTGGGGGCTGTTATAGTCGTTTTTATAGTGGTTGTAGTGTCTTTCACCTTTTTCTGTGTATTCTCTTCTATATGTTTCTCTTTCATTAGGTCTATGTTTATCTTCATAGTGATTGTGATTTTTAAAGTGTGTATTGTATCTTCTATCGTAATTGTAGTGGTTTCTGTACTCTCTTGGTTGGTAATAGTTCCAATTATTATAATTGGTTCTCCATTCTGTGTATCTACCCTGTCTTTCATTTAGCCTATTTTCAAATCTGTGATTACTATGATTATAGTTACCTCTATCTTCATAATAATTTTGTTTTTGTTTTACATGTATTTGTTGTTTATTAGGGATAGAAGTGGTGTGTTGTGAATCTATATCAGTGTTTTGTTCTGCTGTAATTTCTTCTAATTCTGTTTCCATCTCATCTGTCAGTTCTTGATAATCTTCTTCATCCCTTTTGTATTTTCTCCATTTGGTCTCTAATAGATCTTTATTCAGTTTATTTAGATTGGAGATTATTTCTTTCTGTCTAAATTTAAACTCACTGTTTTCCTTCACTTCCTCTAGTTCATTTTTAATTGAGGTAATATTCTCACTTAGTTGTTTCAGTGATTCTTCTCTAGACCTTTTTAGAATGTCTAATAGGGTTTGTGTAGTTTCATTTAAAGCTGTATCCCATTCCATCTGGAATTCTTTTTTTAAATCAAATGTGCATTTTTTCTTAACTCTAAGGCCTCTAGGGGCCCATTTGTTTGCTATATATTTATTTAAGAAGTGTAATTCTATTTTTTGTTTTAGTTCACTAGTCATGTTTTTCTCTAATTTAGCCATCTTTGTGTTTATGTCTATAGGTTCTACCTCAATTATATTTAATTCATTTTCCATAATTTCTTTTAGAATCTCTTCTCTCCAGGTAAATATATCTTTCTCCATTACTAGGCTGCTATTACTTAAGCTCATAAAAAATGAGCTAGGGAAGAATAGATAAGTTGCGTGGGTTAATTTAAGATAAGCGCCAAGTTATTATCCTTAAGCTCCCTCACAGGTAATCTTCCCTATGATTACCAATTTTTAGTATAAACCAAACAAAAGTCAATTATTGAAGTTTGGGAGCGCTAAAAAAGCTTTAAAGACAATATGGAGATTTAAAATTTGCACAATATTTATTGAACCATCAGAGCCACACAGACTGAAATAGGCTCCGAGGAACCAAGCTTACAGGCTAGTCTTGTATCGTACAAGATTGGAGAGAGAAAAGGCATAAACATCTTCCTGGTAAGATAAACAAACAAACCGCCAGACACAGCAGGTGTCAGAAGACCCGGTAAGCTCATTAGAAACACTTGTTACAAATTGCATAAAAAAGACTGAAGTGTTACAAGGTTACCCCTCTAAGAAATAGCGGAAATTTATTGGACTACAAATATATTTTTATACTGGAAAAAGACTTTTAAACATCAAAGCAATTTTTATGAACATTTTATTTCTGACAATTAGTCAAGAAAATATCTTTTTAAAGACACTACATTTTCAGATGCAAATATAAGGTGGATTAAGGTGGTTACATAGCCATTGTTTAACTAGAGTGTTGCAATAATCTAGACGTAAAGGTTAAGATACAGAGAAACCCAAAAATATAAAGTTTAAAAGGGAGACGTCCCATACTTTAATATATTAGCACTACTTCATCCTACCCTAGACTGATTATACTGTTTATATTATTGTTTTTTATGATTTTTTGATTTATATATGTTTTTAGATTGTCCACCAGCAATAAATATTGTGCAAATTTTAAATCTCCATATTGTCTTTAAAGCTTTTTTAGCGCTCCCAAACTTCAATAATTGACTTTTGTTTGGTTTATACTAAAAATTGGTAATCATAGGGAAGATTACCTGTGAGGGAGCTTAAGGATAATAACTTGGCGCTTATCTTAAATTAACCCACGCAGTGACCCTCAGGGACAAGTATGTGTTAATCTTTATTAGATAACTGATGTGACTAATAACCTAGTGCATTATAACCGTACCATGTCACAGCGTGTCATGTACAGTGACCCTCAGGAACAAGTATGTGTTAATCTATATTAGATAAGTGATGTGACTAATAACCTAGTGCATTATAACCGTACGATGTCACAGCGTGTCATGTACAGTGACTCTCAGGGGCAAGTATGTGTTAATCTATATTAGATAAGTGATGTGACTAATAACCTAGTGCATTATAACCGTACGATGTCACAGTGTGTCATGTACAGTGACATAAGTGATGTGACTAATAACCTAGTGCATTATAACCGTACCATATAAGCAGTGATGTGCAGTCACTAGAGGCAGGTGAGGCAGTGCTTCACCTCTCATATGGGCAAAAATATATTTTTTTTATTGGCTTTAAAAAAAAAATTGTAAATTTTTTCCCCCAGCATTTTTTTTCTCACAGCTATATGTTGTGCAATGAAGAGGCACAATCAGGTCTGCCCACCATTACACAACATGCTGCGCCACCTACTGGATGCAAGTGGTTAAGATCATTGCATGGCTCATTAACTGCTTATTTGAGGCAGTCCTATTTGGGCTGAACCAATCCAGTGAGAGGCATTAGTAAGTGGAACATAGGGTTGGGGCTGGATGTTAAATCATATAAAACAAAACAAAAACGCAAAAAAACAACTTTCATATATTTTGTTGCTGTCCTGTGAACCTGCTAGCTTTGCTAAAGTGAAAAAGAGAATTCTGTTCTTCCCCTCTAAGTGCAGTGGAATGTGCCACTGTCACTTCCTGAATCCGTACAGAGCAGGAGAGAGGCACAGAGAGCAGTGTTTCACATCTTATTAAAGTAAGATTTTACTGAAAGATTCTGTTAGTTAAAATGATAATTTAATGAATGTGGTTTAGTGTTTGTTTACTCTTTTATAGCAGGGTCGTTTTTGTATTTTGTTTACTCAAACTTTACACCCACTAACTTAGCAGCTTGCCTCTGTACTTCACACTAAATTATAGACTAATTTTCTGAACTCTCTGTAGCTCTGCTGTTTTATTACTTTAAAATGCAGTGGTCCCCCCCCCTTGTGTGTGTGTGTGTGTGTGTGTCTCTCTCTATCTATCCATCTCTCTCCTTATGTGTTGTTCTACCCCATGGTCTCTTTCTCTGTCTCTCTTCCTCCCCCTCTGACTCTCATCCCTTATGTAATGAAAGAATCTATAAGCATAATTTGCAGCATTAAAGTAAAAAGTATGTTTTAAACATATTTTAATGGGCATGGATTTCTAGATCTCATAATCAGAGCAAGCATTGTGTTATCTGGCAAGTGTTTCTGTTACAATCCTTTTAGACTAAAATCAGATGTTTACTAAGTTGACCAGTTTTCCAAGACACCATTTAAAGGGACATGAAACCCATATGAAACCCATATGCAAATTTAAATAACTTTCCAATTTACATCTAATATCTAATTTTCTTTATTCTTTTGATGTCCTTTGTTGAAAATCATATCTAAATATGCTCAGTAGCTGCTGATTGGTGGCTGCACATAGATACCTCATGTGATTGGCTCACCCATGTGCATTGCTATTTCTTCAACAAAGGATATCTAAAGAATGAAGGCGTATCCTAGCCACTGCCTCACCATCCTCTGACGTCACTGCACATCACTGTGATGTGCAGTCACTAGAGGCAGGTGAGGCAGTGCTTCACCTCTCATATGGGCAAAAATATATTTTTTTTATTGGCTTTAACCCCTTAATGACCACAGCACTTTTCCATTTTCTGACCGTTTGGGACCAAGGCTATTTTTACATTTCTGTGGTGTTTGTGTTTAGCTGTAATTTTCCTCTTACTCATTTACTGTACCCACACATATTATATACCGTTTTTCTCGCCATTAAATGGACTTTCTAAAGATACCATTATTTTCATCATATCTTATAATTTACTATAAAAAAAAAAAAAAAATATGAGGAAAAAATGGAAAAAAACACACTTTTTCTAACTTTGACCCCCAAAACCTGTTACACATCTACAACCACCAAAAAAACACCCATGCTAAATAGTTTCCAAATTTTGTCCTGTGTTTAGAAATACCCAATGTTTACATGTTCTTTGCTTTTTTTTGCAAGTTATAGGGCAATAAATACAAGAAGCACTTTGCTATTTCCAAACCACTTTTTTTCAAACTTAGCGCTAGTTACATTGGAACACTGATATCTTCCAGGAATCCCTGAATATCCCTTGACATGTATATATTTTTTTTTCGAAGACATCCCAAAGTATTGATCTAGGCCCATTTTGGTATATTTCATGCCACCATTTCACCGCCAAATGCGATCAAATAAAAAAAATTGTTCACTTTTTCACACATTTTGTTACAAACTTTAGGTTTTTCACTGAATTTATTTACAAACAGCTCGTGCAATTATGACACAAATGGTTGTAAATGCTTCTCTGGAATCCCTTTTTTCATAAATAGCAGACATATATGGATTTGGTGTTGCTTTTTGGTAATTAGAAGGCCGCTAAATGCCACTGCGCACCACACGTGTATTATGCCCAGCAATGAAGGGGTTAATTAGGGAGCATGTAGGGAGCTTGTAGGGTTAATTTTAGCTTTATTGTAGTGTAGTAGACAACCCTAAGTATTGATCTAGGCCCATTTTGGTATATTTCATGCCACCATTTCAACGCCAAATGCGATTAAATAAAAAAAAAAGTAAAATTTTTCACAATTTTAGGTTTCTCACTGAAATCATTTACAAACAGCTTGTGCAATTATGGCACAAATGGTTGTAAATGCTTCTCTGGGATCCCCTTTGTTGAGAAATAGCAGACATACATGGCTTTGGCGTTGCTTTTTGGTAATTAGAAGGCCGCTAAATGCCGCTGCGCATCACATGTGTATTATGGCTAGCAGTGAAGGGGTTAATTAGGTAGCATGTAGGGAGCTTGCAGGGTTAATTTTAGCTTTAGTGTAGAGATCAGCCTCCCACCTGACACATTACACCCCCTGATCCCTCCCAAACAGCTCTCTTCCCTCCCCCACCCCACAATTGTCCCCGCCATGTTAAGTACTGGCAGAAAGTCTGCCAGTACTAAAAAAAAAGCTATCCTTGATAAAAAATAAATAAAAAAAAAGGCATATTTACATATGCTGCTCTGGAGGATCCCCCCTTAGCCACCAACCTCCCTGATACCCCCCAAACAGCTCTTTACCCATCCCCCTCTAACTTATTAGTAGCCATCTTTGGTACTGGCAGCTGTCTGCCAGTACCCAGTTTATAGTAAAATATGTTTTTATTATTTTTTTTTAAATGATTTTCTGTAGTGTAGCTTGCCCCCCCCCAAAAGACCAACCCACCACCCCTCCCAGATCTCTTAGATTGACATATATGTAAATATATTTGGCAATCACTGCCACTTTAATCCCATCACTTTTCTGTAGTGTAGCGGTTCCCACCCGCTTCCTACCCCCGCGCGCGCCCCCTCGTGCGTGCCCGGCGTTCCCGCCCACGATCCCGCCCCCCTCTACATGATACGGCCCATCGATGGCCGCCCACCCGCCTCCCAGACTGGCTCCCACCCACCAACGAAACCGGCCATCGATGTCCGGTACAGAGAGGGCGACAGAGTGGCTCTCTCTGCATCGGATGGCCAAGGGGGGTTATTGCAGGATGCCTCGATGTTGAGGCATCACTGCAATAACCGGAAAGCAGCTGGAAGCGAGCAGGATCGCTTCCAGCTGCTTTCCAGACCAAGGACGTACGCCACACGTCCTCGGTCATTAACTGTATTTTTTTTGAGGACGTGTGGCGTACGTCCTTGGTCGTTAAGGGGTTAAAAAAAAAATTGTAAATTTTTTCCCCCAGCATTTTTTTTTCTCACAGCTATATGTTGTGCAATGAAGAGGCACAATCAGGTCTGCCCACCATTACACAACATGCTGCGCCACCTACTGGATGCAAGTGGTTAAGATCATTGCATGGCTCATTAACTGCTTATTTGAGGCAGTCCTATTTGGGCTGAACCAATCCAGTGAGAGGCATTAGTAAGTGGAACATAGGGTTGGGGCTGGATGTTAAATCATATAAAACAAAACAAAAACGCAAAAAAACAACTTTCATATATTTTGTTGCTGTCCTGTGAACCTGCTAGCTTTGCTAAAGTGAAAAAGAGAATTCTGTTCTTCCCCTCTAAGTGCAGTGGAATGTGCCACTGTCACTTCCTGAATCCGTACAGAGCAGGAGAGAGGCACAGAGAGCAGTGTTTCAGCCACATCTTATTAAAGTAAGATTTTACTGAAAGATTCTGTTAGTTAAAATGATAATTTAATGAATGTGGTTTAGTGTTTGTTTACTCTTTTATAGCAGGGTCGTTTTTGTATTTTGTTTACTCAAACTTTACACCCACTAACTTAGCAGCTTGCCTCTGTACTTCACACTAAATTATAGACTAATTTTCTGAACTCTCTGTAGCTCTGCTGTTTTATTACTTTAAAATGCAGTGGTCCCCCCCCCTTGTGTGTGTGTGTGTGTGTCTCTCTCTATCTATCCATCTCTCTCCTTATGTGTTGTTCTACCCCATGGTCTCTTTCTCTGTCTCTCTTCCTCCCCCTCTGACTCTCATCCCTTATGTAATGAAAGAATCTATAAGCATAATTTGCAGCATTAAAGTAAAATGTATGTTTTAAACATATTTTAATGGGCATGGATTTCTAGATCTCATAATCAGAGCAAGCATTGTGTTATCTGGTAAGTGTTTCTGTTACAATCCTTTTAGACTAAAATCAGATGTTTACTAAGTTGACCAGTTTTCCAAGACACCATTTAAAGGGACATGAAACCCATATGAAACCCATATGCAAATTTAAATAACTTTCCAATTTACATCTAATATCTAATTTTCTTTATTCTTTTGATGTCCTTTGTTGAAAATCATATCTAAATATGCTCAGTAGCTGCTGATTGGTGGCTGCACATAGATACCTCATGTGATTGGCTCACCCATGTGCATTGCTATTTCTTCAACAAAGGATATCTAAAGAATGAAGGCGTATCCTAGCCACTGCCTCACCATCCTCTGACGTCACTGCACGTCACTGCATATAAGAGTGTGTCATGTACAGTGACCCTCAGGGACAAGTATGTGTTAATCTATATTAGATAACTGATGTGACTAATAACCTAGTGCATTATAACCGTACAATGTCACAGCGTGTCATATACAGTGACCCTCAGGAACAAGTATGTGTTAATCTATATTAGATAACTGATGTGACTAATAACCTAGTGCATTATAACCGTACGATGTCACAGCGTGTCATATACAGTGACCCTCAGGAACAAGTATGTGTTAATCTATATTAGATAACTGATGTGACTAATAACCTAGTGCAGTATAACCGTACCATGTCAGTGTGTGTCTCATGTACAGTGACCCTCAGGGACAAGTATGTGTTAATCTATATTAGATAAGTGATGTGACTAATAACCTAGTGCATTATAACCGTACGATGTCACAGCGTGTCATGTACAGTGACTCTCAGGGGCAAGTATGTGTTAATCTATATTAGATAACTGATGTGACTAATAACCTAGTGCATTATAACCGTACAATGTCACAGCGTGTCATGTACAGTGACCCTCAGGGACAAGTATGTGTTAATCTATATTAAATAACTGATGTGACTAATAACCTAGTGCAGTATAACCGTACCATGTCAGAGCGTGTCATGTACAGTGACCCTCAGGGACAAGTATGTGTTAATCTATATTAGATAAGTGATGTGGCTAATAACCTAGTGCAGTATAACCGTACCATGTCAGAGCGTGTCATGTACAGTGACCCTCAGGGACAAGTATGTGTTAATCTATATTAGATAAGTGATGTGACTAATAACCTAGTGCATTATAACCGTACAGTGTCACAGCGTGTCATGTATAGTGACCCTCAGGGACAAGTATGTGTTAATCTATATTAGATAAGTGATGTGACTAATAACCTAGTGCAGTATAACCGTACCATGTCAGAGCGTGTCATGTACAGTGACCCTCAGGGACAAGTATGTGTTAATCTATATTAGATAACTGATGTGACTAATAACCTAGTGCATTATAGCCGTACGATGTCACAGCGTGTCATGTACAGTGAACAGTAAAATGACATAGAAGTGTAAATAGAAGATACTGTACTGTTATGTGCAAGAGATTGTGCTAGGAGAAAATTTTCTGTATGTTTAACTCCTGCAGAGGGTTTAAACGCATAGGTAAAGTCATCTCCAGAGCAGCATTGCACTGCTGGGAGCTAGCTGAGCACATCTGGTGAGTCAATGACAAGAGGCATGTATATGTAGTCACCAATCAGCAGCTAGCTCCCAGTAGTGCACTGCTGCGTCTTAGCTTACCTATGTGTGTTTTTCAATTGGATATGGCCAGTTTTTGGCCCCTGAGCATAATGCTTCCATCTGTACTTGGTTCTGGGGCCCCTTGGAAAAAGCAGAACTAAGAATATGTGCCATGGTTTTTGTGGCCCCTGGAAAAAGTTTAACTAAAATGGTGTTCTTTGGGGACAGTGTCCCTCTGGGTGATAAGAGCAGATACAGGGTACCCTCCAACCTTACCCAACTCTGATCCTGAACCACTGGACCTTTTTTAGTAAATATATTACTATTTGTGTAGTTTATGGACTTTATTTATCGAGCCCCTAAGCCCTGTGACCCAATATGTTAGCCCATCACTGCTTTACAACAAAGGACACCAAGAGAATTACGTCAATTAGATAAGACGTAATTGGAAATGTCTCTTAAAACTGCTACACTATGATCCATTGACTTTCATGTCCCTTTTAAAGGGAGGATAGTTTTTCTATATACACTTATGTATCAGCACTTAAAGGGACCTGAAGCCAATAATCTTTTGTCTGATAACCAACTGGAGTATAGAATTTATTTGCTGTGATCCTTTTACTTCCAGACTGAAGCATTGTTATTAGATGTGAAATACTTCTGTATCTCCTGACTACGTTGTCGTCTTCTTCTTTCAGATTCAGTGCCCTAGAAACAGCACCTGCTCTATCCAGCAGTGTCACAATGCCCACTACCTTCATCCCTAATTCTACAAAGACACTTGGTGAAGTGGCTTCCCGTGCACCCGCACCCTCCTTCCCATCTTTGGGGTCTATAACTGCACACAAGCCTATTACTCCTGAGGGTAAGTAAGCCTGGTTATCTGCAATGTACTCTGGTATTTCTTGTCAGCGCAGTCTCAAGCGATCGCTAAAAATGGTCTGTTTTTGCTCATGAGCAAGTTGCGTCAATAATTGTTGCTTTGCTAACGGCGTATTCATTTGTTACCATTTAGTTACTTGATGAGGGAATGTGCAGAAGTAAAATAGCTTTGTGTTCTCCCTTCATAGTAATTACATAATTGTAGCTCATTATCTTGTGGCTGTTTCCATAGTTACCAAACACCACAGCATGGAGTAGGGATCTGGGGTAAAGTGTTTTGGATATTGTTCTGATTGACCCTAGCCCACAAAGCTCTGAATAACCTCACAACCAACTGTATCCCCCTCCCTTATCTCCAAATGCTCCATGAACCATCTTCTGTGATCATTTTCTGAGCTATTATTTGTTTTTTCATTTCCTGTCTCTTCATGTGTTGCTCTTACTCTCTGGAACAGCTTATCCCTCTTCATCAGCTTCACTCCAACATTGTATAGCTTCAAGCGCTCTCTGTAACCCCACCTGATTAGAGAGGCGTTCCACCTGTTTTCTAAAAGTTCCTTTCTTTCTTAACTAAAAAATAAATAAGTCTTAACCTACCTTGTCTCACTGCTGAGAATGCATCTCTTGACAAGCTACTTACACCTTCATCTCGCCACCTTACACCTTCCTCTCGCCACCCTCCTGCTATTTATTCTAGCCCTCCTGTATTGGTTTTGTTTAGTCTGTTTTATGTATTCTTTAACCATGAAACAATGTTGTATAGCTCTACTCATATACCCAGTGCAATAGCATAAGGCACTTCTACAAATAATAATAATAACCATTATAATAAAAGCCAACCTGCCTAATATTTAAACACATCAGTTATTCAGTTTATAAGTTGTGATGCGTTCTGTGTAACGGTTTTATATAGCCAATAATGGTTTTACATTTCCTTATGGAATTGCATACATCTTTTATAATTGCTTTTTTTACTCATTTTACTTGTATGTATAATAGCTGCAGCAATTTCTTAAAGTGACATTAAACAGTGTAGTTTGTAAAGTAACATTTCTCTTGTTAAGTGTATCCAGTCCACGGATCATCCATTACTTGTGGGATATTCTCCTTCCCAACAGGAAGTTGCAAGAGGATCACCCACAGCAGAGCTGCTATATAGCTCCTCCCCTCACTGCCATATCCAGTCATTCTCTTGCAACTCTCAACAAAGATGGACGTAGTAAGAGGAGAGTGGTGTATTATAGTTAGTTTTTTAACTTCAATCAAAAGTTTGTTATTTTTAAATGGTACCGGAGTGTACTGTTTCATCTCAGGCAGCATTAGAAGAAGAATCTGCCTGTGATTTCTATGATCTTAGCAGAAGTAACTAAGATCCATTGCTGTTCTCACATATTCTGAGGAGTGAGGTAACTTCAGAGAGGGAATGGCGTGCAGGTTTTCCTGCAATAAGGTATGTGCAGTTAATATTTTTCTAGGGATGGAATTTGCTAGAAAATGCTGCTGATACCGGATTAATGTAAGTAAAGCCTTAAATGCAGTGATAGCGACTGGTATCAGGCTTATTAATAGAGATACATACTCTTATAAAAGTGTAATATAAAACGTTTGCTGGCATGTTTAATCGTTTTTATATATGTTTGGTGACAAAACTTATTGGGGCCTAGTTTTTTTCCACATGGCTGGTTTGATTTTTGCCTAGAAACAGAGGCTTTCCACTGTTGCAATATGAGTGGGAAGGGCCTATTTTAGTGCTTTTCTGTGCAGATAAAAATACTGACAGAGACATTCAGCTTCCCTCTGCATGATACAGGACATCTCTGAAGGGCTAAAAAGGCTTCAAAGTCGTGTTTGAGGAGGGTAACAATCACAGTAGACTGTGGCAGTTGTTGTGCCTGTGTTTAAAAAACGTTTTTGTCATTTATTATTCTGTTTTTGTTATTAAGGGGTTAATCATCCATTTGCAAGTGGGTGCAATGCTTTGCTGACTTGTTACATACACTGTAAAAATGTTGTTAGTGTAACTGCCTTTTTTCACTGTTATTTCAAATTTTGTCAAAATTTGTTTCTCTTAAAGGCACAGTAACGTTTTTTATATTGCTTGTTAACTTGCTTTAAAGTGTTTTCCAAGCTTGCTAGTCTCATTGCTAGTCTGTACAAACATGTCTGAAACAGAGGATACTTGCTCATTATGTTTAAAAGCCATGGTGGAGCCCCATAGGAGAATGTGTACTAAATGTATTGATTTCACCTTAAACAGTAAAGATCAGTCTTTATCTATAAAAGAATTGTCACCAGAGGGGTCTGTCGAGGGGGAAGTTATGCCGACTAACTCTCCCCACGTGTCGGACCCTTCGCCTCCCGCTCAAGGGACGCACGCTAATATGGCGCCAAGTACATCAGGGACGCCCATAGCGATTACTTTGCAGGACATGGCTGCAATCATGAATAATACCCTGTCAGAGGTATTATCCAGATTGCCCGAATTGAGAGGCAAGCACGATAGCTCTGGGGTTAGACGAGATACAGAGCGCGTAGATGCTGTAAGAGCCATGTCTGATACTGCGTCACAATATGCTGAACCTGAGGACGGAGAGCTTCAGTCTGTGGGTGACGTCTCTGAATCGGGGAGACCTGATTCAGAGATTTCTAATTTTAAATTTAAGCTTGAGAACCTCCGTGTATTGCTTGGGGAGGTATTAGCTGCTCTGAATGACTGTGACACAGTTGCAGTGCCAGAGAAATTGTGTAGGCTGGATAAATACTATGCAGTGCCGGTGAGTACTGATGTTTTTCCAATACCTAAAAGGCTTACAGAAATTATTAGTAAGGAGTGGGATAGGCCCGGTGTGCCCTTTCCCCACCTCCTATATTTAGACAAATGTTTCCAATAGATGCCACTACACGGGACTTATGGCAGATTGTCCCTAAGGTGGAGGGAGCAGTTTCTACTTTAGCAAAGCGTACTACTATCCCGGTTGAGGACAGTTGTGCTTTTTCAGATCCAATGGATAAAAAATTGGAGGGTTACCTTAAGAAAATGTTTATTCAACAAGGTTTTATTTTACAGCCCCTTGCATGCATTGCGCCTGTCACTGCTGCGGCGGCATTCTGGTTTGAGGCCATGGAAGAGGCCATCCATACAGCTCCATTGACTGAAATTGTTGACAAGCTTAGAACTCTTAAGCTAGCTAACTCATTTGTTTCTGATGCCATTGTTCATTTGACTAAACTAACGGCTAAGAATTCCGGATTCGCCATCCAGGCGCGTAGGGCGCTATGGCTCAAATCCTGGTCAGCTGATGTGACTTCAAAGTCTAAATTACTCAACATTCCTTTCAAGGGGCAGACCTTATTTGGGCCTGGTTTGAAAGAAATTATTGCTGACATTACTGGAGGTAAGGGTCATACCCTTCCTCAGGACAGGGCCAAATCAAAGGCCAAACAGTCTAATTTTCCTGCCTTTCGAAATTTCAAGGCAGGTGCAGCATCAACTTCCTCTGCTTCAAAACAAGAGGGAACTTTTGCTCAAATCCAAGCAGGGCTGGAAACCTAACCAGTCCTGGAACAAGGGCAAGCAGGCCAGAAAGCCTGCTGCTGCCTCTAAGAGAGCATGAAGGAGCGGCCCCCTATCCGACAACGGATCTAGTAGGGGGCAGACTCTCTCTCTTCGCCCAGGCGTGGGCAAGAGATGTTCAGGATCCCTGGGCGTTGGAGATCATATCTCAGGGATATCTTCTGGACTTCAAAGCTTCTCCTCCACAAGGGAGATTTCACCTTTCAAGATTATCTGCAAACCAGATAAAGAAAGAGGCATTCCTAAGCTGCGTACAAGATCTCCTTGTAATGGGAGTGATCCATCCAGTTCCGCGGACGGAACAAGGACAGGGGTTTTATTCAAATCTGTTTGTGGTTCCCAAAAAAGAGGGAACCTTCAGACCAATTTTGGATTTAAAGATCCTAAACAAATTCCTCAGAGTTCCGTCATTCAAGATGGAAACTATTCGAACCATTTTACCCATGATCCAAGAGGGTCAGTACATGACCACAGTGGACTTAAAGGATGCCTACCTTCACATTCCGATTCACAAGAATCATCATCAGTTCCTGAGGTTTGCCTTTCTAGACAGGCATTACCAATTTGTAGCTCTTCCATTCGGGTTGGCTACAGCCCCAAGAATTTTTACAAAGGTTCTGGGCTCACTTCTGGCGGTCCTAAGACCTCGAGGCATAGCGGTGGCTCCTTACCTGGACGATATCCTGATACAGGCGTCAAGCTTTCAAATTGCCAAATCTCATACAGAGATAGTTCTGGCATTCCTGAGGTCGCATGGGTGGAGAGTGAACGAAGAAAAGAGTTCTCTATCTCCTCTCACGAGGGTTTCCTTCCTAGGGACTCTAATAGATTCTGTAGAAATGAAAATTTACCTGACGGAGTCCAGGTTATCAAAACTTCTAAATGCTTGCCGTGTTCTTCACTCCATTCCGTGCCCCACGGTGGCTCAGTGCATGGAAGTGATCGGCTTAATGGTAGCGGCAATGGACATAGTGCCATTCGCGCGCCTGCATCTCAGACCGCTGCAATTATGCATGCTCAGTCAGTGGAATGGGGATTACACAGATTTGTCCCCTCTACTAAATCTGGATCAGGAAACCAGAGATTCTCTTCTCTGGTGGTTATCTCGGGCCCATCTGTCCAAGGGTATGACCTTTCGCAGACCAGATTGGACAATTGTAACAACAGATGCCAGCCTTCTAGGTTGGGGTGCAGTCTGGAACTCCCTGAAGGCTCAGGGTTCATGGACTCAGGAGGAGAAACTCCTCCCAATAAATATTCTGGAGTTAAGAGCAATATTCAATGCTCTTCTGGCTTGGCCTCAGCTACCAACACTGAGGTTCATCAGATTTCAGTCGGACAACATCACGACTGTGGCTTACATCAACCATCAAGGGGGAACCAGGAGTTCCCTAGCGATGTCAGAAGTCTCCAAGATAATTCGCTGGGCAGAGACTCACTCTTGCACCTGTCAGCGATCCATATCCCAGGTGTAGAGAACTGGGAGGCGGATTTTCTAAGTCGTCAGACTTTTCATCCGGGGGAATGGGAACTCCATCCGGAGGTGTTTGCTCAATTGGTTCTCCGTTGGAGCAAACCAGAATTGGATCTCATGGCGTCTCGCCAGAACGCCAAGCTTCCTTGTTACGGATCCAGGTTCAGGGACCCAGAAGCGGCACTGATAGATGCTCTAGCAGCGCCTTGGTTCTTCAACCTGGCTTATGTGTTTCCACCGTTTCCTCTGCTCCCTCGTCAGATTGCCAAAATCAAACAGGAAAGAGCATCCGTGATATTGATAGCGCCTGCGTGGCCACGCAGGACCCGGTATGCAGACCTAGTGGACATGTCATCCTTTCCACCATGGACTCTGCCTCTGAGACAAGACCTTCTAATACAAGGTCCTTTCAATCATCCGAATCTACTTTCTCTGAGATTGACAGCATGGAGATTGAACGCTTGTTCCTATCAAAGCGTGGCTTCTCCGAGTCAGTAATTGATACCTTAATACAGGCACGAAAGCCTGTCACCAGGAAAATTTACCACAAGATATGGCGTAAATATCTTCATTGGTGTGAATCCAAGAATTACTCATGGAGTAGGGTTAGGATTCTTAGGATATTGTCCTTCCTCCAAGAGGGTTTGGACAAAGGATTATCAGATAGTTCTTTAAAGGGACAGATTTCTGCTCTGTCTATTCTTTTACACAAGCGTCTGGCAGAAGTTCCAGACGTTCAGGCATTTTGTCAGGCTTTAGTTAGAATTAAGCCTGTGTTTAAACCTGTTGCTCCTCCATGGAGCTTAAACTTGGTTCTTAAAGTTCTTCAAGGGGTTCCGTTTGAACCCCTTCATTCTATTGATATCAAACTTCTTTCATGGAAAGTTCTTTTTCTGATGGCTATTTCCTCGGCTCGAAGAGTCTCGGAGTTATCTGCCTTACATTGTGATTCTCCTTATCTTTCATTCAGATAAAGTTGTTCTGCGTACAAAACCTGGGTTTTTACCTAAGGTGGTTTCTAACAAGAATATCAATCAAGAGATTGTTGTTCCATCATTATGTCTTAATCCTTCTTCAAAGAAGGAACGTCTTTTGCATAATCTAGACGTAGTCCGTGCCTTGAAGTTTTACTTACAGGCTACTAAAGTTTTTCGCCAAACATCTAACCTGTTTGTTGTTTACTCTGGACAGAGGAGAGGTCAGAAGGCCTCGGCAACCTCTCTTTCTTTTTGGCTTCGGAGTATAATCCGTTTAGTCTATGAGACTGCTGGACAGCATCCTCCTGAAAGGATTACAGCTCATTCTACTAGAGCTGTGGCTTCCACCTGGGCCTTTAAAAATGAGGCCTCTGTTGAACAGATTTGCAAGGCTGCAACTTGGTCTTCCCTTCATACTTTTTCCAAATTTTCCAAATTTGATACTTTTGCTTCTTCGGAGGCTGTTTTTGGGAGAGAGGTTCTACAGGCAGTGGTTCCTTCCGTTTAAGTTCCTGCCTTGTCCCTCCCATCATCCGTGTACTTTAGCTTTGGTATTGGTATCCCACAAGTAATGGATGATCCATGGACTGGATACACTTAACAAGAGAAAACATAATTTATGCTTACCTGATAAATTTATTTCTCTTGTAGTGTATCCAGTCCACGGCCCGCCCTGTCCTTTTCAGGCAGGTCTAAATTTTAATTAAACTACAGTCACCACTGCGCCCTATGGTTTCTCCTTTCTCGGCTTGTTTCGGTCGAATGACTGGATATGGCAGTGAGGGGAGGAGCTATATAGCAGCTCTGCTGTGGGTGATCCTCTTGCAACTTCCTGTTGGGAAGGAGAATATCCCACAAGTAATGGATGATCCGTGGACTGGATACACTACAAGAGAAATACATTTATCAGGTAAGCATAAATTATGTTTTTAATTATATGTAGTTGTATTCTTTAGTTATATTTGTCCCCTTTTCCTGTAACTTAACTCTGAAACATTTTGTCTTTGTCTGTGCCACTGAGTTTTTATAAAGTAATGGGTACTACCATGTTGTAACCTACGGTTTGCCCTTATCTCTTTCTTTTTGCTAAGGACAATTAGGGACAAATATGAATCTAGCAATAAAATAGTTTGTGCAAACAAGACTGTGTAGAACATAGCCTTGTTTGCACACACTCTTTTATTGCCTGTTTTGTATCTATCCCGAATTATCCTCAGCATAAGAAGGTAAATAGAAAACTTAAGTTCAAACATGGCAGTGCCTATTACTTTATAGCAACTAAAGTACTTTATAGAAACTAAACATTTACACTTATTTAAAGATATAAAAAAAACTACATCTACATATTATTCTAAGGCTAATCTTTGCTTTGAATATATCATGTCTCACATGTATTTAATGTTTAACGTCCCTTTTAAAGTTACTATTCTTCATTGGTGAGCTTCCTATATGTGTATATAACTTGTACGGCTTTATTTTCTCCCAGTGACACAGTCTGCGCAGAAGTCCGCACGAGTTAACCCACCTGCAGCCAAGCAAGCTACTGTAAGTTCTCCTGTAACAGAGAGAGGGTTATCCTGACAAAAAGAGATTAATCTGAATACATTAGGTCATTTTACACAACTAGTTCAAAATACAAAGCTGGGAATCCTACAAAAAGATTGTTTGGTGTCAAGACCTGCAGTGTTGTTGGATTTTTTAATCTGTTTTTTGTTTGGCTTTGCCCTTACGTTCTAACGCACTCATTTTATTTTTCCCTCCTAGCCACAGGCAAACACTTACTTGCAGAATCAGACTAAACCATTGAAGGATTCGGATCCAGTACTTACTGCCATACAGGAGGAGGTAAATACGCACATTTGAGAATCTCTGAAATGTAAAGCTTGGCACACCCACGCACCAGGCTGCCTATGGCAGATTCCTAGGCCTTGGCACTGCTTTACCATTGGCCTATGCCGGAATATGACAATATATTTTCATCCTGCAGCTTCTACATCATTTATGCAGTTGTTTGCTAGGAATGAAGTTGCCAGTTAGGCTTATGGCTAATCTAATTTAATGCCCTATCTATGAAACGCTAAAACGGCACCTTCATGCTACAATATTTAACAACAATGGCAATACTGGTAATAGGTGTGAACAACAGGCAGGATCGCTGCTTTTAAAGGGACAGTGCTTGAAATCCACAGGGATTGTGATTTCTTTTGCTGGATGTGTTTACACAGCTTTTCTATAGTCTACACTTTAGTATAGAAACTTTCAGAATAGGTAGGGAAACCACCAGCAAAATCGGCTATTTCAAATACCAAAGTAGCTATTTGTAAAAATGTAATACACATCACCCAGCCTACACTGCAGTGCCTGAAGATAAGGAACAACTCACACAGTAACCCCGGACATATGTGTGTATGTATCCTGGCTCCTAGATTTTCCAAAAAAAGTCCTGATTTTAAGGGATATTTTAAAGCTGTTTAATGCAATGTTTACATTACTGACCATAGTGTGCTATGTGTTTAATCCCTGCAAAGTGTTAAACACATGGGTACAGTCTCGCTTGTCTGCCACAAATTTCACAGCTTTCAAGCAAAAGACAACTAGGCATTGGTGAGTTGTGCGACTGCCGCTCCTTATATGGGTGACCAACCGTGTCCTGCTAAATAAGGCGTGATTTACCGAAGAGTTTAAACCCTTTGCAGGGACACATGACAAGCTATAACATTTTAGACGGTACAGTTGTTTCATTGGATGTCCCATTTGAGATAAATTAGTAAGTCTATTAGAAATGTTTAATGAAATATGCTCTACAACAAAACGGTTCATAGACCTTTAATTTGTGTAAAGTTTTGTTTTATTTTCACGCAGATAACGCATTTCCAGAAGGAAATGAACGAATTAAAGAACAGCACAGCCAACAGCGATTTCTTTTTGGGCAAAGAAGAGGAGAAACGACAGCTGCGGACAGAGACCGAAAACCTTAACGCCTTTGTGCTTGACATTAAGGAAACAACAGAGGTACCTTTTGGTGCTATACAAGTACATTTTTGCCACAGTAGAGTCACCTGTACAGAGTTCATTCACTGAATACCTCCTCAGTGGTTCAATCCCAAGCCACATATAATACCAAACGTATGCATATAGCAAGTCCGCATCAATATATTAATCAGAGATATTGAGGATTATCCAGTACAGTGAGAATTAAAGGGACATACAACAAGTTGGGATAGAGACAAAATATAATAATATGTACTTTAATTACTTTACCTGCATATTTATACTGCAGTGCCTCGCCATTAACCCTTTCTTTTTAGTTTCTGAATTGTAAAGCTCTAACTCCCCTCAAACAATTCCTTTTATGGCTGTAGCTATATCTATTGGTTTGGTAGATGGCACAAGTGAAGAGGGGTTATTTGCTGGAGCTGCCTAGAAGCTGTGAACTCGGTTTAAAACCAATGCCTGCGTCTAAACACTGATACAGGGGGTGGAGTACAGTGCTCCAGATAGCATGGCTAAGTAAGTGTTTTTGCTTATTTTTGAAAATGATTTAAAATATTTGCCAGCAATTTGTAAACAATTTTTTTTTAATGCAAACTATTTTTAATTAATTAGCCCTTTTAGGATATGCACAGATCTCAACCTATTGTATGGCACTTTAATAAAAAACAGAAAAGAAAAAGACGCTTCAATGGTGCCGAAAATCTCACATACTTCAGGTAGACGGACCTAAGACCCCTTTATTTCGTATTTTTAAAATTTCAAGGTACAAATTTTCACAGTCACATACCGCTGTGTCCCTGCCATCTGCTGTTTTGCTTGATGCTTTCTAAAAGAAAGTTCATCTATCAGCTAGCTTTGAAAAAGCAGCAAGCAAAACTTGTCGGATGGCAGGTTGGCTGGGACACGATGGTATGTGACTGTGAATTTTTGTACCTTAAACTTTTAAAAAATACGAAATAAAACTTTAAGGGACACTTAACACCTGATAAAAATCATTAAAACTAGTGTTTCTCTTGTTAAGTGTATCCAGTCCACGGATCATCCATTACTTGTGGGATATTCTCCTTCCCAACAAGAAGTTGCAAGAGGATCACCCACAGCAGAGCTGCTATATAGCTCCTCCCCTAACTGCCATATCCAGTCATTCTCTTGCAAGTCTCAACAAAGATGGACGTAGTAAGAGGAGAGTGGTGTATTATAGAAGATGGAAACTATTCGAACCATTTTACCCATGATCCAAGAGGGTCAGTACATGACCACAGTGGACTTAAAGGATGCCTACCTTCACATTCCGATCCACAAGAATCATCATCGGTTCCTGAGGTTTGCCTTTCTAGACAGGCATTACCAGTTTGTAGCTCTTCCATTCGGGTTGGCTACAGCCCCAAGAATTTTTACAAAGGTTCTGGGCTCACTTCTGGCGGTTCTAAGACCGCGAGGCATAGCGGTGGCTCCTTACCTAGACGACATCCTGATACAGGCGTCAAGCTTTCAAATTGCCAAGTCTCATGCAGAGATAGTTCTGGCATTTCTGAGGTCGCATGGGTGGAAAGTGAACGAAGAAAAGAGTTCTCTATCTCCTCTCACAAGGGTTTCCTTCCTAGGGACTCTGATAGATTCTATAGAAATGAAAATTTACCTGACGGAGTCCAGGTTATCAAAACTTCTAAATGCTTGCCGTGTTCTTCACTCCATTCCGCGCCCCACGGTGGCTCAGTGCATGGAAGTAATCGGCTTAATGGTAGCGGCGATGGACATAGTGCCATTTGCGCGCGTGCATCTCAGACCGCTGCAATTATGCATGCTCAGTCAGTGGAATGGGGATTACACAGATTTGTCCCCTCTACTAAATCTGGATCAGGAAACCAGAGATACTCTTCTCTGGTGGTTATTTCGGGTCCATTTGTCCAAAGGTATGACCTTTCGCAGGCCAGATTGGACCATTGTAACAACAGACGCCAGCCTTCTAGGTTGGGGTGCAGTCTGGAACTCCCTGAAGGCTCAGGGTTCATGGACTCAGGAGGAGAAACTCCTCCCAATAAATATTCTGGAGTTAAGAGCAATATTCAATGCTCTTCTAGCTTGGCCTCAGTTAGCAACACTGAGGTTCATCAGATTTCAGTCGGATAACATCACGACTGTGGCTTACATCATCCATCAAGGGGGGACCAGGAGTTCCCTAGCGATGTCAGAAGTCTCCAAGATAATTCGCTGGGCAGAGACTCACTCTTGCCACCTATCAGCGATTCATATCCCAGGGGTAGAGAACTGGGAGGCGGATTTTCTAAGTCGTCAGACTTTTCATCCGGGGGAGTGGGAACTCCATCCGGAGGTGTTTGCTCAATTGGTTCTCCGTTGGGGCAAACCAGAACTGGATCTCATGGCGTCTCGCCAGAACGCCAAGCTTCCTTGTTACGGATCCAGGTCCAGGGACCCAGAAGCGGCACTGATAGATGCTCTAGCAGCGCCTTGGTTCTTCAACCTGGCCTATGTGTTTCCACCGTTTCCTCTGCTCCCTCGTCTGATTGCCAAAATCAAACAGGAGAGAGCATCAGTGATATTGATAGCGCCTGCGTGGCCACGCAGGACCTGGTATGCAGACCTAGTGGACATGTCATCCTTTCCACCATGGACTCTGCCTCTGAGACAAGACCTTCTAATACAAGGTCCTTTCAATCATCCGAATCTACTTTCTCTGAGACTGACTGCATGGATATTGAACGCTTGATCCTATCAAAGCGTGGCTTCTCAGAGTCAGTAATTGATACCTTAATACAGGCACGAAAGCCTGTCACCAGCAAAATGTACCACAAGATTTGGCGTAAATATCTTCATTGGTGTGAATCCAAGAATTACTCATGGAGTAGGGTTAGGATTCCTAGGATATTGTCCTTCCTCCAAGAGGGTTTGGACAAAGGACTATCAGCTAGTTCTTTAAAGGGACAGATTTCTGCTCTGTCTATTCTTTTACACAAGCGTCTGGCAGAAGTTCCAGACGTTCAGGCATTTTGTCAGGCTTTAGTTAGAATTAAGCCTGTGTTTAAACCTGTTGCTCCCCCATGGAGATTAAACTTGGTTCTTAAAGTTCTTCAGGGGGTTCCGTTTGAACCCCTTCATTCTATTGATATCAAACTTCTATCATGGAAAGTTCTTTTTCTGATGGCTATTTCCTCGGCTCGAAGAGTCTCGGAGTTATCTGCCTTACATTGTGATTCTCCTTATCTGATCTTTCATTCAGATAAAGTAGTTCTGCGTACAAAACCTGGGTTTTTACCTAAGGTGGTTTCAATTAAGAGATTGTTGTTCCATCATTATGCCCTAATCCTTCTTCAAAGAAGGAACGTCTTTTGCATAATCTAGACGTAGTCCGTGCATTGAAGTTTTACTTGCAGGCTACTAAAGATTTTTGCCAAACATCTCACCTGTTTGTTATTTACTCTGGACAGAGGAGAGGTCAAAAGGCCTCGGCAACCTCTCTTTCTTTTTGGCTTCGGAGTATAATCCATTTAGCATATAAGACTGCTGGACAGCAGCCCCCTGAAAGGATTACAGCTCATTCTACTAGAGCTGTGGCTTCCACCTGGGCCTTTAAAAATGAGGCCTCTGTTGAACAGATTTGCAAGGCTGTGACTTGGTCTTCGCTTCATACCTTTTCAAAATTTTACAAATTTGATACTTTTGCTTCTTCGGAGGCTGTTTTTGGGAGAAAGGTTCTACAGGCAGTGGTTCCTTCCGTTTAAGTTCCTGCCTTGTCCCTCCCATCATCCGTGTACTTTAGCTTTGGTATTGGTATCCCACAAGTAATGGATGATCCGTGGACTGGATACACTTAACAAGAGAAAACATAATTTATGCTTACCTGATAAATTTATTTCTCTTGTAGTGTATCCAGTCCACGGCCCGCCCTGTCCTTTTAAGGCAGGTCTAAATTTTAATTAAACTTCAGTCACCACTGCACCCTATGGTTTCTCCTTTCTCGGCTTGTTTCGGTCGAATGACTGGATATGGCAGTTAGGGGAGGAGCTATATAGCAGCTCTGCTGTGGGTGATCCTCTTGCAACTTCCTGTTGGGAAGGAGAATATCCCACAAGTAATGGATGATCCGTGGACTGGATACACTACAAGAGAAATAAATTTATCAGGTAAGCATAAATTATGTTTTTCTTATGAATTAAAATGTTGCTTTATTTTTTCAGCTTACCCCAAAGTGTTGAATAAGATTGCTTTAAAAATGAATGCTAATAAGGTGCTTGATTTTCCCATGCATGGTGCCATATTGTAACATACGTTACACTGGGGCACAGCAGTCATGTGACTCAATGCAGAGTCACATGACACGCATGGCTTATTTTCCCTATAATGTATGCATATAGGAAGCCCAGCTGTAGTACTCACTGTTATGTAGACAGAGCTTGTGCTGCAGTTTATCTTAAAGGGACATTATGCACTCATTTTCCTAACCAAGCCCCAAAGTTTTATGTGAATACCGTCAGCTACCTTCTCCAGCTTGCTCCTGTTTGTGTAAAGGGTCTTTTCATATGCAAAAGAAGGGGGAGGGGGGAGTGTCTTATTTGCCACTTGCAGTGGGCTTTCCAGCTACCTTTTCAACAGAGCTAAACTGAGAGCTTCTAAGTAAGTTTTTAAACGGTTTTATACTGGATTTTTATATCCGTATCTGTGCATCTTATTCTTTATAGTAGTGTCTATTACATGCAGTTATATGAAAATGTGTATACTGTCCCTATAAGAATCTGTTGCTGGAATACATTTTATTAACATGCTTTCTATGTAAAAAAAAGTTTACTGCTTAAACGTTACCTTTCTTTAACATTCCTAAGCTGTGTGAATGCACGGCACCTGGCAGGATTTTAAATGTAAACAAGCAGCTCCGGTCTGGAGAGGGTGGGGGGAGAGAGACTCCAGTCCGTGGAAGAGAACGGGCTCAATTACCTATGCTGCATATACTTCTACCTAAAGATTTGTTCAATACAATTTTTAGTTTTATTTTCATACATCTACATTACATATATACTACTGTAAAAGTATATGCAGCATGAGTTATTCAGCCTGTTTTATTCCACGGACTGGAGTCTCTCCCCCCCTCCCTCTCCAGACCGGAACTGCTTGTTTACATTTCTAACCCTGCCGGGTGCCGTGCATTCACACAGCTTAGGATTTAAGCAGTAAACTTTTTTACATAGAAAGCATGTTAATAAAATGTATTTCAGCAACAGATTCTTAACATAAACTGCAGCACAAGCTCTGTCTACATAACAGTGAGTGCTACAGCTGGGCTTCCTATATGCATACATTATAGGGAGATATGAAGTACGTGTCATGTGACTCCTGTGCTGTTACAATATGGCGGCATACATAGCCGCATCAAGCCCTGGATAAGTATTCTAAGAGAAAAAAATTTTTTGTAATGTTTGGGGTAAGCTGAACTTACAGCGTAAAGAACTGTACTCCGTTTTTTATTATTACTCAGAAGTTGGTTTTAATGATTTTTAGCAGTCAAGTGTTTATTGTTCGTTTTAAGTTTTTAATTACTATTTAGCCTCAGTTTTGCTAGGGTTAATTATCTCTGTACTGGATAATCCTCAATTTCTCTGATTTATCTATAAGAGTACAGTGCTCAGTCTCACAAGATAACTACATGCTTTTTAGCTTTTACTAGATGTCATTTTTCATTTAGAGAGGAAAAGTTAAAAAGACGAGAACTACTAAATAAACACTAGATATGATGTATTCTTAGCCAAGATTAGACTGAGGATAATCATTTTTTCATTATATTAGTTGTTTATTGAAGAAATAAGGGTAACTATTTAGTCTCCATAAAGTGATGTGTGTTGCCATTTTGTAACTTTAATTTCTCTTACCTTATTTCCTCTATTGAAGCGAGTTAGAGACAGTTATAAATAAAAATTGTGAGACCACTTAGTAAAAGCGGCATCCGCTTAACGTCCCTTTAAGTGATAGAACAAACATATAGTGACTTGTTCAGCCTAGATTGTGTTAATACCACAACATAAGTAGGGAAAGTATTACAAGTGGGGGAGGCTGAATGATAACAATATAACAAGTTATTATAGAAAAAAAGAATATTCGTATACACACACTATCAACCCATGTGGCAGCCAAGACACACAGATATTGTGTTACATTTGGGAAAAAAGAAATCATTTATGGAATAAATGTACATATACATTCTTGGCATTGAGCATGAATTTTATAAGGTGGCATTTGAGGGGCCATTTATGTACCGTGAAGTGGTGGGCAAGTGTGCTCCAGGGGACATATGGAGCACAACACAGTAACTGCAGATAACTAGGGCACAAGCAGCGATATGTAGATCAGAACTGGGATATGCAGAACAATCTTTCTCTTTGTGTTTAAAAGTCTCTTCATGGAGATGTCGGCACTCTAAAAACCTCCATCCTCGAGTCGTTTGCCAGCGTGCAAGGCGCCAGAGAAGAGAACGAACGGAAACAAGATTCTAGGTACCGGCATCTCCTATATAAGAAACCGCTGGACCCTAAGAGCGAGGCGCAGATGCAGGTACCGTTAGATAAGGGACTTGCTGTTCTGAGCCACAGATAACAGTTACAGATGATCACAGATAATTTATATTAATAAACGTGCATTTTGTTTGTCTGCCTGTTTGCCAGGAGATCCGCAGGTTGCACCAGTACGTGAAGTTTGCTGTTCAGGATGTTAATGATGTATTAGATTTGGAGTGGGATCGGTACTTGCAAGAGAGGAAAAAACAAAAGTGAGTCGGGAAAATCTTGACAGTGCTCTATATATGGCGATATAATGGACATTGAGAAGTCTGTCTTTAATATAACAAATGTTTTTGTACTTAAAGGGACACTGAACCCACATTTTTTCTTTTGTGATTCAGATAGAGCATGCAATTTTAAGCCACTTTCTAATTTACTCCTATTATCAATTTTTCTTCATTCTCTTGGTATCTTTATTTGAAAAAGAAGGCATCTTCCACCAATCGGCGAGAACAACCCAGGTTGTTCACCAAAAATGGGCCGGCATCTAAACTTTCATTCTTGCTTTTCAAATAAAGATACCAAGAGAATAAAGAAAATTAGAAAGTTGCTTAAAATTGCATGCTCTATCTGAATCACGAAAGAAAACAATTTCGGTTCAGTGTCCCTTTAAACGCACACAGTTTTTTTTATTATTATTTATTTAAAAGACCGACATTTAACCCCATTCAGTGACAGAGTCACTTTTATGGCTTGAGAACTCCCTGACCATATATATATATATATATATTCCAATTGTCCTCACTTTAGGGCATATAAAATTCCACAAGCCAGGGCAAGAGAAGAACTGCAGTTTGAAAATGGTATATAAAGTGCATGCACCTCTAGTGACATGTGATGGATGGGCCAGACTGTCACACATGATATTGTCAGTAATGCTCAGGCCCATCTGTGCATGTGCAGTGCTTTCTACCAAGTGAGAGCATGTGCGTATGGCAGCTTCCTTCCCAAAACATTCCTGCATTTGTTGCCTCTTCCATATTAGAAAACAAAGAAAGAGCTTTATATTCTGCTGCTGGAGGAGCCTGGTGAGCAGAGGGGTGAGATTAACTCTTGCTAATGGAGTAGTCCACACAAGTTGCCTGTGTGTATGTAGATCTACATCCTATGCTTGCTGATGTGCTTGTGTGGTTATCTTACTTACAGGGGCCTGGTAGTTCCAGAGCGTGAGACTTTGTTTAACACTTTAGCTAATAATCTCGAGATCATCAACCAGCAGAAACGACGTCTGAACCAACTGGTAGACAGCCTGCAGAAGCTGCGCTTGTACAACCAGACCTCTCAGTGGAACACGCCGATAGAGGAGTCCAGCAGCAAAAAGTAAGCATGTGTTTAATCTTAATGTCTGTACATTACTTTTGAAATTCCAAAACTACAGATAAGGGTAAATCAAAACCATTTTTTCTCTGTTTTTATGTAGCATTTTCATTTCATATGATATGTAACAAAATATAATTCCACTGCCATACAATTGCTAAAAAGAAATAACATTTATTCTTTTCTCATTTGCTTTAGCAGTTTTGAAGTGGAGTTAGAAAGTTTGCGAAATGCTTTGTCCAAAACTACTATTGAGGCACAAAGTAAACCCTTGCCTAAAGTGCCCCGTAAGTATCGATATTCCAGCATGCTGGTTAGTCTGTAATAAACTACTGTTTTATAGAACCACGTACATAATATTTCTGTTTATTGTTTCTGCCCCTCCTAAATTTATTTCCTATGTACACTCTAGGCATTATCTGCTTCTACTTCTCATGACCATGGACTTTAAATGTCCTTTAAATTGTTTACATTTATTTCATTCCTCTCTTTTAGAAAGATTGAATTGTCCAATAGTAAATGTAAAATCCTCATATTTATCTTCTAAATTGTTCTAACAGACACGGTTATGGCCTATATATTATTTGCTCCATGGGCATACTAACCTTGTTTCATAAATATTTGCTCATGGATTATAATCCATTCTGCATTATTTACTAGGTCATGTATAAGTAATTTTCCTTCCTAAGATAGGGAGAGTCCACGGCTTCATTCCCTACTGTTGCAAAATACAACGCCTAGCCCCCAGGAGGAGGCAAAGACACCCCAGCCAAAGGCTTAAATATCCCTCCCACTTCCTCACCCCAGTCATTCTTTGCCTTTCGTCACATTAGGAGGTGGCAGATAAGTATCAGAAAATTCAGAGAGTCCTGAAAAAGGGTATCTGCCCTTCGAGATAGGACTGGAGTTTTAAGTAGTCATGTCAACCTCTCAGTGAGAGTATTGATGAAAGTTTGAGTTTGAAATGCAGGGAAAGTTTACTTTTTCAAGATACGATGAGTCCACGGATTTCATCCTTATATGTGGGATATCGCCTCCTGGTCAGCAGGAGGAGGCAAAGAGCACCACAGCAGAGCTGTATAAATAGCTCCTCCCTTCCCTCCCAACCCAGTCATTCTCTTTGCTTGTGTTAGTTAGAGAGTATGGACTCAAGCAGAATCTCTTTTTCCCATCAACATCCTAGAGTTGAGGGCGATATTCCATGCGCTTCGGTTCTGACCTCAGTTGGCTTCGGATAAATTCTTCAGATTCCAGTCGGACAACATAACAACAGAGGCTTACATCAATCATCGAGGAACAAGGAATTCCTTTGCGATGACTGCGGTGGCTAATATAATCAGTGGGCGGAGGCTCACTCTTGCCATCTGTCGGCGATCTACATCCCAGGAGTGATCAACTGGGAGACAGATTTTTTTTGAGCAGGCAGACCTTTCATCTGGGAGAGTGGGAACTCCATCCGGAAATGTTTTCAAACCTGATTCTCAGATGGGGTCAGCAGGAGTTGGATTTTATGGCGTCTCGTCGGAATGCCAAACTTCCGAGATACGGGTCCAAGAATTCCGGCCCGAGCTGGTGGCTGCCTTGGCAGTTCCTTGGTCTTTCAGCCTAGCATATGTATTCCCTCAGTTTGCTCTCCTTCCCCGGGTGATTGCTCGAGTCAAACAGGAGAGAGCATCGGTGATCCTCTTTGCCCTTGCGTGGCCTCGCAGGATTTGGTATACCGATTTGGTGGACATGTCATCTCGACCACTGTGGCAGCTTCCATTGAGGAAGGACCTTCTCATTCGGGGTCCCTTCCATTTTCCGAATCTAGTGTCTCTGCAGCTGACTGCTTGGAGATTGAACGCTTCATTTTATTCAAGCAAGGTTTTTCTGATTCGGTCATAGATACCTTGATTCCGGCAGGATTTTTGTCTTTTCTCCAAGAAGGATTGGAGGAAGTGTTTTAAGCCAGTTCCTTAACGGGACAGGTCTCTGCTTTATCTATTTTGTTACATAAGCAGTTGGCAGATGTTCCAGATGTACATTCTTTTGTCAGGCTCTGACTAGAATCAGATTTGTGTTTAGACCGATTGCTCCTCCTTGGAGTTTAAATTTAGTTCTTGGAGTTCTTCAAGGGGTTCCGTTTGAACCTCTGCATTCCGTAGAAATTTTTATTTCTGGTTGCTATTTCTTCTGCTCGAAGAGTATCTGAGTTTTCGGCATTACAATATAATTCCCCTTACCTTCTTTTTCATTCGGATAAGGTGGTGTTACGTTCTAGACCTGGGTCTTTCCCTAAGGTTGTTTTGAACCGGAATATTAATCAGGAGATTGTCATTCCTTCCTTGTGTCCTAATCCTCCTTCTCAGAAGGAACGTCTGTTGAACCAATTTAGATGTGGTTCGTGCTTTAAAGTTCTGCTTCCAAGCGACTAAGGATTTTCGACAATAATCTTCTTTGTTATTTTTTCGGAGAGACGTAGGGGTCAGAAAGCTACGGCTACCTCTCTGTCTTTTTGGCTGAAGAGAGTCATCCGTTTTGCGTATGCGACTGCTGGTCAGCAGCCTCCTGTACGGATTACAGCTCATTCCACTAGGGCTGTTACTTCATCATGGGCATTCAAACAATGATGCTTCTCTTGAACAGATTTGCAAGGCTGCGACTTGGTCGTTTCTTCACACTTTTTCCAAATTTTACAAATTTGATGTCTTTGCCTCAACTGAGGCTGTTTTTGGGAGGAGAATTCTTCAAGCAGTGGTGCCTTCCGTTTAGGTTCCCTGTCTTGTCCCTCCTGTTTCATCCGTGTACTATAGCTTTGGTATTGTATCCCACAAATAAGGATGAAATCCGTGGACTCATCATATCTTGTAAAAGAAAAGGAAATTTATGCTTACCTGATAAATTTATTTTTCGATACGATGAGTCCACGGCCCGCCCTGTTCTATTAGACAGGTTATTTAATTTTTGTTAAACTTCAGACACCTCCGCACCTTGGCTTTTCCTTTCTCTTCCTAACTTCGGTCGAATGACTGGGTTGGGAGGGAAGGGAGGAGCTATTTATACAGCTCTGCTGTGGTGCTCTTTGCCTCCTCCTGCTGACCAGGAGGCGATATCCCACAAGTAAAGATGAAATCCGTGGACTCATCGTATCGAAAAAGAAATACATTTATCAGGTAAGCATAAATTTCCTTTTTCTGCGAAACCATCCAGACTACTGCTAACAGCTCCTAAGCAATCAGATTTGACGAGTTTAACTGCCTGCTTTCTCTCACTCAAGTCCTTGTCAGGAGCGCTGCTATAAGACTGTCACACTTGAGAGGCTGTGTTCTGTTCCACAGCATGGATCCTGGAGGTAAGATTGTTTCAATTTTTACACATAAAACGCAATAACAGGATTACAGTGTGGCTCCTTTATACCTTGATAGGATCTAGGCTTAATATCCTCTGAAGGGGGTTTATTGAACAGTTGGGGTTAATTAATCAGTGTATTAATTATTTATATGCTGCTTTGTGTGATTTTTCCTGGGCTGATAGACTGTGTTTTTGGCTGGAACAAACCGGTTTCACTTTCGTTTTTGAAAGTGTTGCACAGCTCCTATTACTTGCTATACTTGTAATAACCGGGAAAGTACTGTCTTGCACTCCATGTGACCGGGTGTGGTCTATGTTCATTTCCTCCATTCTGGCTGAGACTTGAACCTGAGGAGAGAGTTTCCTCTGTTAATTGTCTGGGTCTAGGAGGTGGTGAGTGCCCCAGCCATTGGGAGTAAAGTTGCAGTTTTCTATAATAAAACACGTTTTTATTTGTGTCCTCCTGTGGGTATAACCTGAGCCATGGAGGGCTCTGACATGTTAGAAGGTACTCCTTCTGTAGTTTTCCCGCCCACTCAATTATGTTCCACATGCCTTAACATCATTATAAAGTCTAAGAAGGGAGACAAGCCTGCTAAGGCTCTTAGTCCCTCTGAGCCGTCTACCTCTCAGGACTCGGCGTCCCGTGAGATTACTACCCTTGCTACATTGTCCACTCCACATGCAGTTCCCCATAGCACATCTAATCCTCCATCCAGAGGGGGCCTTCTTCCTGCAGACTTTGCCACGCAGTTACAAATGGCGGTGTCTACGGCCCTTAGTGCATTACTTCGCTGTAACAAACGCAAGAGAAAGGTTAAACATAGCTCTCCTGACCTGGAGTCATCTAAATATTTATTGGATTTAGCTATTATGTCCCAGTTAATCCGATGAGTTAACCGGTGAACTTTCTGGGTCGGAGTCCTTAGGGTTTAAGACTCCTGCTGTGGCGGAACCATCCTTTTAGATTTCAAATTGAGCACTTGTGTTTTTTATTAAAGGAGGTTCTGTCTACGTTAGAGGTTCCAGAGACCGCGCTGCCTGAAGAACCTATGATACCCTAATAAGACAGAGTTTACGAAGACAGGAAAGTTCCTTTTGACTTTTCCTGTGCCGGTTAAGATGGCGAACATTATTAAGAACAAATGGGAAAGAATTGGTTCTTCCTTTTCCCCCTCGTCTTCTTTTAAAAAGTTGGTCCTGGACTCTCAACTGGATTTGTGGGGCTCAATTCCTAAGGTGGATAGTGCTATCTCTACGCTCGCTAAATGTAGTACTATACCTCTTGAGGATAGTTCTTTGTTCAGAGAGCCGATGGATAAGAAAATGGAAACCTTTCTGAGAAGGATGTTTCAACATACCGGATTTTTGTTTCAACCGGCGGCTGCAGTTGCCGCGGTTACTGGAGTGGCTACCTACTGTTTTGTCGAAACTCATTGAGGTGAAGTCTCCCCTCGAGAATATTCAAGACAGGCTTAAAGCTCTGAGAATCGCTAATTCTTATCTGTGATGCGAACATGCAAATTATTCACCTAAATGCAAAGGCCTCTGGCTTTGCGGTTCTAGCCCGCCGGGCGCTCTGGTTGAAGTCTTGGTCTGCGGAAATTACGTCTAAGTCCAGACTCCTTTCTCTTCCCTTCAAGGGAAAGATTTTATTTGGTCCAGGCTTGGACTACATTATTTCTATGGTTACTGGAGGTAAGGGTGCCTTCCTACCGCAAGATAAGAAGAACAAGTCTAAGGGACGACAATCTTCTAATTTTCGTTTCTTTCGTTCTGACAAATCCCAAAGACAACAATCCTCCTCCAAGCTCGAGCAACCCAAGAGTACCTGGAAGCCGGTTCAGTCCTGGAATAAATCCAAGCAGAATAAAAAGCCCACCAAAAACAAATCGGCATGAAGGGGTGTGGTGGCCCCCTGAACCGGGATTGGATCATGTAGGGGGCAGACTGTCTGTTTTTTCAGACGCCTGGTTCAAGGACGTACAGGATCCGTCTTGCCTGGAGGTGGTATCTCAGGGATACAACTTGGGCTTCAAATCTCATCCGCCAAGGGGCAGATTCCTTCTCTCGATCTGTCTACCAGACCAGAAAAGAAGGATGCCTTTCTAGGGTGTGTTCGGAATCTATCCTCCTTAGGAGTTGTTGTCCTGGTGCCTATCGAAGAAAGAGGTTTGGGGTTTTATTCAAACTTTTTCGTGGTCCCAAAGGAGAGAACTTTCCGCCCAATTCTGGACCTAAAGTGCTTAAATACCCTTCCTTCAATATGGAGACGATAAGGGCCATCCTTCCTTTATTTCAGGAAGGCCAGTTTATGACCACTATAGATCTGAAGGACTTTTACCTTCATGTTCCATTCCACAGGGAACACTTTCAGTTCCTGAGGTTTGCATTCCTGGACCAGCACTTCCAGTTCATTGCCCTTCCATTTGGTCTAACTACTGCTCCAAGTATCTTTACGAAGGTTCTGGGCGCTCTTCTAGTCGTTGCCAGAACTCGGGGTATTGCTATAGCCCCATACTTGGATGATATTCTTGTGCAAGCACCATCCTTTTGTCTTGCAGAAGAATTCTCAGAGTCCCTTCTCAGTCTTTTTCAAGGCCCACACCTGTTCGCTGTCAGGGATCCACATTCTGGGTGTGGACAACTGGGAAGCGGATTTACTCAACAGGCAATCCTTCCATCCAGGGGAATGGTCTCTCCATCCCGAGGTGTTTGCAGAGATATGCAGCAAGTGGGGGACGCCGGAGATAGATCTTATGGCGTCCTGTCTCAATACCAAGCTGGTATGGGTCGAGGGATCATCAAGCGGATCTAATAGATGCACTAGCAGTGCCCTGGAGGTTCAAACTTGTATATCTTTTTCCTCCATTACCGCTTCTTCCTCGAGTGGTGGCCCGCATCAAGCAGGAGCGGGTATCAATAATCCTGATTGCTCCATCGTGGCCATGAAGGACGTGGTTCGCGGATCTAGTGGGGATGTCCTCATCTCCTCCGTGAAAGTTACCTTGCTGCAGAGACCTGCTGATACAAGGTCCATTTGTTCATCAAAATCTAGATTATATGAGGATGACTGTGTGGATATTGAACGCTTAGTCTTAGCCAAGAGAGGTTTCTCTGAGAGTATCATTGATACTCTTTTATTCAAGCTCGTAAACCAGTTACTCAGCATATCTACCGCAATGTGTGGAGGACCTACTTATTCTGGTGTGAAGAGTGTGGTTTTTCCTGGCACAGAGTTAAGGTTGCCAGGATCTTATCTTTTCTCCAGGGTGTGCTGGAAAAGGGCCTTTCTGCTAGTTTCCTGAGGAGACAGATTTCGGCCCTGTCGGTTTTATTGCACAAGGGACTGGCTGAGCTTCCAGACGTGCAGTCCTTTTGTTAAGGCTCTGATCAGGATCAGACTTGTGTTTAGATCTGGGGCTCCTCCTTGGACCCTAAATCTTGTTCCTTGGGTTTTGCAACAGGTTCCGTTTGAGCCTCTGCATTTGGTTGACATTAAATTGTTATCTTGGAATGTTCTCTTTTTATTGACTTTTGCCTCTGCCCGCAGAGTTTCTGAGATCTCTGCTTTGCAATGTGAGAGCCCCCTTATCTTATTTTTCATGCAGATAAGGCAGTTTTACGTATTAAATTAGGTTTTCTTCCCCAGGTTGTGTCAGATCGCAACATCAATCAGCAGATTGTGGTTCCTTCCTTGTGTCCTAATCCTTCTTCATCGAAGGAACGCTTACTTCACAATTTGGATGTGGTTCGCACCTTGAAGTTCTATCTTCAGGCTACTAAGGAGTTTAGACAATCTTCCTCTTTGTTTGTTGTCTATTCGGGGAAGAGTAAGGGACAGAAGGCTACTTCGACTTCCCTATCTTTTTTTGTTAAGGAGTGTCATCTGCTTCGCTTACGAGGATGACTCATTTCACTAGATCAGTGGCTTCCTCTTGGGCCTTTAAGAACGATGCCTCTATGGATCAGATTTGTAAGGCGGCTACCTGGTCCTCCTTTACAAACCTTTTCAAAATTTTACAAGTTTGATGTTTTTGCTTTGGCTAAAGCAGCTTTCGGGAGAAAAGTTTTGCAGGCTGTGGTGCCCTCAGAATAGGGTCCGCCTCTTCCTTTTTGTTACCTCCCGTTAGTAATTCAGTGTCCTCTGGAGCTTGGGTATAGTTTTCCCAACAGTAAGGAATGAAGCCGTGCACTCTCCCTATCTTAGGAAGGAAAACATAATTTATGCTTACCAGATAAATTCCTTTCTTTCCGGATAGGTAGAGTCCAAGGCCCCCGCCCGTTTTTTCTTGTCTATGGGCGGTTCCCTATTATTTATTTTTATTCTTCTGGTACCATTTATACCCTGATGTTTCTCTTACTTTTCCTTGTTCCCTCAACAGAATGACTGGGGTAATGAGGAAGTGGGAGGGATATTTAAGCCTTTGGCTGGGGTGTCTTTGCCTCCTCCTGGTGGCCAGTTGTTGTATTTCCCAACAGTAAGGAACGAAGCCGTGGACTCTCCCTATTTGGAAGGAAAGCGATTTATCTAGTTAACATAAATTATGGTTTTTTGATTTACCAATGCGGTTTGTTTTTTTGTTTTTTTTATTTAAAGCAAAACTCTCTTCTGTGAAGCAAAGCCAGCTGAGAAATTTTCTAACCAAAAGGAAGACTCCCCCAGTCAGATCACTTGCACCAGGTAATGCAGCACATGATATCCTTCAAAAGAGGTATCCGCTTGTTTGAGATTTTTAAATTGTAAATTATTGTTGCTTAAAACTAATTGTGCATGTTTTTTTGTTTAACCTAAAAACCTTGATAAATGTGTTTTTAAAAGGAGAACACACATTGAGAGATACTTTTAAGTAATAGAAAATGGGGATATTGAGTGAAATGTCTCTAGGATAGGTGGTGGTCTACATAGTTAAAATACTTTTTGGAAAGGAGACACACAATTATTCTTGTTATATTTTATAATATTGGTGCAGACCCTCAAAAAATATAAAATAAAAACACAGATTTAATCAGGATTTATTCACAATCCTGATAAAGTGAGTGAATTCAGCACTCTTATACTAAAAAAAGCTTTATTGGCCAATCGTACTACAAGCAGTATTCGTATATCAGGTAAACAAATATAAACACACCCCTCCCAAATCCCAGTGGTAAGAAATATATATATATACTAAGCTATCCAAAATGTGCAATTGTGTAAGACATAAAACGATCCTGTTATAAAGTCCTCAAGTGGATATACCACTATAATCACAGTCACACTGATGTGCTTAGAAATTAGCATATGGGCCTACCTAGATTTAGCTTTCAACAAAGAATACCAAGAAAACAAAGCTAATTTGATGATGAAAGTAAATTGGAAAGTTGTTTAAAATTGAATGCCCTATCTGAATCATGAAAGTATAATTTTGACTAGACTGTCTCTTTAATGAACAGAAAAACACCTTGTTGAGGCTAGCATAAGCCAATCTACTATACCTCAGTCCATACCTCTTGAAACTCTGTTTGTTCAGAGATTGTTCCGTCTAGAGCAGGGATGGGGAACCTTGGCACTCCTGATGTTTCAAAACTACATTACCCATGATGCTTAGGCACTCTGAAGTCCACTTGAGCATCATGGGAAATGTATTTCTGAAGCATCTGGAGGGCAAAGGTTTCCCATCTGTGGTCTTGAGGGACAGACCCATTAGCTTTATCGGCCAGAATTGTGTCACGTGATGGATAGTGGGCTATGTGAAAGGATGTCAATGTTTGACCGCAGCACCGATTGCTCTTAAGGTCTGTAGTTGACACCAAGTATATTTCAGGAACAGAAAATAAAAGTTCATATACACATCCCAGAAACTGTTTTCCACATCAGTGATCTGATTACATCAAGACTCACACAATGCTCACACTATCATCTTTGGATTTAACTGGGTGAATTTTATGAGCTGATAGACAGCTATGCTGAGTGCAGCGTTCCAGCTTACATACTTTATGTACATGTATTGTCCGCAGTGAGTTATGGGTAGTAAACTGCTTATGCAGAAACCCTTTGTATGTTATGACATTCTGGCTTTACTCTGTTTCATACCTTTAATCACCGGCATGTATAGCGTATGAAGATCGTATGGTTGGAGCTTGTTTTCCAAGGTTGTGTTCTTATGCAAACATCAGCCACACAGCTGATTCAAGCATTAGAGTGTCGTCTCTCTGACAATTTCTTACATAAAATGTATTGGCTAGACACAGCAGTACATGTAGGAGCTTGCCTAAATAAGTTATTTGACAATTGCAGTTTTTTTCTCTTATAGCTTGCCTTTCCCGTTCATCATTTTTGGCCCCCAGCTATTATGAAGATTTAGATGACGTGAGCTACACATCTTCCTTGTCCGAGGCTGCTGATACCGATGACCGGCGAGTAGCACCACAGGAGATAGAGAGACAAGAGACTCCTCCCCCAGAACCGTCTACTGTCAGAGTCCCACGACATGCACCTGTGGCCCGTACTGTATCAATACAGCCCAACTTTGTTTCTCCATCGTTTGGAAAACCCCAGTTGGGACCTGGCCCTATAAGCAGTACACGTAAGTCCTTGTCACATCTCCATTAAAAAAATAAATGGTCATTTTAATTTCAGAAAGGTTCTGATTATCTTTTATTGATTTTTAGCCGCTCCTTCTGCCCAGTCAATCAGAGTGATTCCCCAAGGAGCAGACAGCACCATGCTCGCAACAAAAACTGTGAAACATGGGGCGCCTACTGTTGCTGCCACCCAAGCTGCTGGTGCTGCTGCTCTGAGGAGACAGATGGCCTCTCAGGTCCCAGGTAATCTCTTGTCTGTATCTACAATATGACTTTTAAAATGTAGCTTTTGTCTTTGCTTATTGGTTCCGTTTGTCACCCTGCAGCGCCCCTTACTGAATCCACCTTACAGACTGTTCCCCAAGTTGTGAATGTGAAGGAGTTGAAAGGCAATGGGCCTGGACCTACCATTCCCACTGTGCTAGGGTAAGTTCCTTAGTGACTTGCAGTACTGTTTGTCTACCTGAAGGTGTCAGCATTGCACTAAATGCTAAATACTTTCTATTTACTGTATAAAGAAAAGACCATGTACTGTATTACCACTATATCATTTAATATAACCAATCGGAACCAATGACCATTTATAAGTTTATTTCTGTGCTTTGTATGTGTGTTTTGTCACATGACGGGCCCAGGGGCTACACCATAATACAGCCCTGTGATATGTATTTCTATGCCCCCTAGGGTTAAAAGATGTATTATTAATACAGGTTAGTATTAACACATCATTTGAGTGAATTGTTTTGTTTTAGCTGTAAAATCAACTCTTAAATCCATTTGTTTTTATTGGGGTTTTTTTGTGTGTATTGTCTCTTCTTTGCACATTACATCCAATCACTGTAAGTGGTATAATGCTTAAAGGGACATGAAAGTCAAAATTAAACTTGCCTGGTGCAGACTTTCTTATTTACTTCTATTATCAAATTGACTTTGGTGTGTTGGTATCCTTTGTGGAAGAGCATACCTAGGTCAGCTCAGGAGCGTGCACGTTTCATGTGCACTATTGAGCAGTAGTGATTGCATTTGCAAAGTCATCTAGTAAGTGCAATTGTACGTGTGAAATTTTTGGTTTATTAAACTCTGCTGTGAATCTTTGGATACGTTGTTCCCTCTTCTGCTCAATGTACTATTTTTACATTCAACATAATCCATCTAATTTAAAGGGAAAGTAAAGTCAAAATTAAACTTTCATTCATCTAGAGCACAGTCTTTATATGCACACTTTCTGAGGCAGCAGCTCCTACTGAGAATGCACAAGAACTTAGTACTCAAATGTGTTTGTGATTGGCTGCTGGCTGTCACATGACACAAGGGGGAAAGAAAATTGAACTGACCTTTTCTCCAACATAGGTGTGTCCGGTCCACGGCGTCATCCTTACTTGTGGGATATTCTCTTCCCCAACAGGAAATGGCAAAGAGCCCAGCAAAGCTGGTCACATGATCCCTCCTAGGCTCCGCCTACCCCAGTCATTCTCTTTGCCGTTGTACAGGCAACATCTCCACGGAGATGGCTTAGAGTTTTTTAGTGTTTAACTGTAGTTTTTATTATTCAATCAAGAGTTTGTTATTTTAAAATAGTGCTGGTATGTACTATTTACTCTGAAACAGAAAAGAGATGAAGATTTCTGTTTGTAAGAGGAAAATGATTTTAGCAACCGTTACTAAAATCGATGGCTGTTCCACACAGGACTGTTGAGAGGAATTAACTTCAGTTGGGGGAACAGTGAGCAGACTTTTGCTGCTTGAGGTATGACACATTCTAACAAGACGATGTAATGCTGGAAGCTGTCATTTTCCCTATGGGATCCGGTAAGCCATTTTTATTTAGACAGTAAATAAGGGCTTCACAAGGGCTTTTTAAGACTGTAGACATTTTCTGGGCTAAATCGATTCATATATTCACATATTTAGCCTTGAGGAATCATTTTAATCTGGGTATTTTGTAAAATAATATCGGCAGGCACTGTTTTAGACACCTTATTCTCTAGGGGCTTTCCCTAATCATAGGCAGAGCCTCATTTTCGCGCCGGTATTGCGCACTTGTTTTTGAGAAGCATGACATGCAGTCGCATGTGTGAGGAGCTCTGATACATAGAAAAGACTTTCTGAAGGCGTCATTTGGTATCGTATTCCCCTTTGGGCTTGGTTGGGTCTCAGCAAAGCAGATACCAGGGACTGTAAAGGGGTTAAAGATAAAAACGGCTCCGGTTCCGTTATTTTAAGGGTTAAAGCTTCCAAATTTGGTGTGCAATACTTTTAAGGCTTTAAGACACTGTGGTGAAATTTTGGTGAATTTTGAACAATTCCTTCATACTTTTTCGCAATTGCAGTAATAAAGTGTGTTCAGTTTAAAATTTAAAGTGACAGTAACGGTTTTATTTTAAAACGTTTTTTGTACTTTGTTATCAAGTTTATGCCTGTTTAACATGTCTGATCTACCAGATAGACTGTGTTCTGAATGTGGGGAAGCCAAGGTTCCTTCTCATTTAAATAGATGTGATTTATGTGACACAAAATTTAGAGAAAATGATGCCCAAGATGATTCCTCAAGTGAGGGGAGTAAGCATGGTACTGCATCATCTCCTCCTTCGTCTACACCAGTCTTGCCCACTCAGGAGGCCCCTAGTACATCTAGTGCGCCAATACTCCTTACTATGCAACAATTAACGGCTGTAATGGATAATTCTATCAAAAACATTTTAGCCAAAATGCCCACTTATCAGCGTAAGCGCGACTGCTCTGTTTTAGAAAATACTGAAGAGCATGAGGACGCTGACGATATTGGTTCTGAAGTGCCCCTTCACCAGTCTGAGGGGGCCAGGGAGGTTTTGTCTGAGGGAGAAATTTCAGATTCAGGGAAAATTTCTCAACAAGCTGAACCTGATGTGATTACATTTAAATTTAAATTGGAACATCTCCGCGCTCTGCTTAAGGAGGTGTTATCTACTCTGGATGATTGTGAGAATTTGGTCATTCCAGAGAAATTATGTAAAATGGACAAGTTCCTAGAGGTCCCGGGGCCCCCAGAAGCTTTTCCTATACCCAAGCGGGTGGCGGACATTGTAAATAAAGAATGGGAAAGGCCCGGTATACCTTTCGTCCCTCCCCCCATATTTAAAAAATTGTTTCCTATGGTCGACCCCAGAAAGGACTTATGGCAGACAGTCCCCAAGGTCGAGGGGGCGGTTTCTACTTTAAACAAACGCACCACTATACCCATAGAAGATAGTTGTGCTTTCAAAGATCCTATGGATAAAAAATTAGAAGGTTTGCTTAAAAAGATGTTTGTTCAGCAAGGTTACCTTCTACAACCAATTTCATGCATTGTCCCTGTCACTACAGCCGCGTGTTTCTGGTTCGATGAGCTAGAGAAGGCGATCACTAGTGATTCTCCTCCTTATGAGGAGATTATGGACAGAATCCGTGCTCTCAAATTGGCTAATTCTTTCACCCTAGATGCCACTTTGCAATTGGCTAGGTTAGCGGCGAAGAATTCTGGGTTTGCTATTGTGGCGCGCAGAGCGCTTTGGTTGAAATCTTGGTCAGCGGATGCGTCTTCCAAGAACAAATTGCTTAACATTCCTTTCAAGGGGAAAACGCTGTTTGGCCCTGACTTGAAAGAGATTATCTCGGATATCACTGGGGGTAAGGGCCACGCCCTTCCTCAGGATAGGTCTTTCAAGGCAAAAAATAAACCTAATTTTCGTCCCTTTCGTAGAAACGGACCAGCCCCAAGTGCTACGTCCTCTAAGCAAGAGGGTAATACTTCTCAAGCCAAGCCAGCCTGGAGACCAATGCAAGGCTGGAACAAGGGAAAGCAGGCCAAGAAGCCTGCCACTGCTACCAAGACAGCATGAAATGTTGGCCCCCGATCCGGGACCGGATCTGGTGGGGGGCAGACTCTCTCTCTTCGCTCAGGCTTGGGCAAGAGATGTTCTGGATCCTTGGGCACTAGAAATAGTCTCCCAAGGTTATCTTCTGGAATTCAAGGGGCTTCCCCCAAGGGGGAGGTTCCACAGGTCTCAATTGTCTTCAGACCACATAAAGAGACAGGCATTCTTACATTGTGTAGAAGACCTGTTAAAAATGGGAGTGATTCATCCTGTTCCATCAGGAGAACAAGGGATGGGGTTCTACTCCAATCTGTTCGTAGTTCCCAAAAAAGAGGGAACGTTCAGACCAATCTTAGATCTCAAGATCCTAAACAAGTTTCTCAAGGTTCCATCGTTCAAAATGGAAACCATTCGAACAATTCTTCCTTCCATCCAGGAAGGTCAATTCATGACCACGGTGGATTTAAAGGATGCGTACCTACATATTCCTATCCACAAGGAACATCATCGGTTCCTAAGGTTCGCATTCCTGGACAAGCATTACCAGTTCGTGGCACTTCCTTTCGGATTAGCCACTGCTCCAAGGATTTTCACAAAGGTACTAGGGTCCCTTCTAGCGGTGCTAAGACCAAGGGGCATTGCAGTAGTACCTTACTTGGACGACATTCTGATTCAAGCGTCGTCCCTTCCTCAAGCAAAGGCTCACACGGACATAGTCCTAGCCTTTCTCAGATCTCACGGATGGAAAGTGAACGTAGAAAAGAGTTCTCTATCTCCGTCAACAAGGGTTCCCTTCTTGGGAACAATAATAGACTCCTTAGAAATGAGGATTTTTCTGACAGAGGCCAGAAAAACAAAACTTCTGAACTCTTGTCAAATACTTCATTCCGTTCCTCTTCCTTCCATAGCGCAGTGCATGGAAGTAATAGGTTTGATGGTAGCGGCAATGGACATAGTTCCTTTTGCGCGCATTCATCTAAGACCATTACAACTGTGCATGCTTTTGACTCCTCCTTGGAGTCTCAACTTAGTTCTTTCAGTTCTTCAGGGGGTTCCGTTTGAACCCTTACATTCCGTTGATATTAAGTTATTATCTTGGAAAGTTTTGTTTTTGGTTGCAATTTCTTCTGCTAGAAGAGTTTCAGAATTATCTGCTCTGCAGTGTTCTCCTCCTTATCTGGTGTTCCATGCAGATAAGGTGGTTTTACGTACTAAACCTGGTTTTCTTCCGAAAGTTGTTTCTAACAAAAACATTAACCAGGAGATAGTCGTGCCTTCTTTGTGTCCGAATCCAGTTTCAAAGAAGGAACGTTTGTTGCACAATTTGGATGTTGTTCGCGCTCTAAAATTCTATTTAGATGCTACAAAGGATTTTAGACAAACATCTTCCTTGTTTGTTGTTTATTCTGGTAAAAGGAGAGGTCAAAAAGCAACTTCTACCTCTCTCTCTTTTTGGATTAAAAGCATCATCAGATTGGCTTATGAGACTGCCGGACGGCAGCCTCCTGAAAGAATCACAGCTCATTCCACTAGGGCTGTGGCTTCCACATGGGCCTTCAAGAACGAGGCTTCTGTTGATCAGATATGTAGGGCAGCGACTTGGTCTTCACTGCACAATTTTACCAAATTTTACAAGTTTGATACTTTTGCTTCTTCTGAGGCTATTTTTGGGAGAAAGGTTTTGCAAGCCGTGGTGCCTTCCATTTAGGTGACCTGATTTGCTCCCTCCCTTCATCCGTGTCCTAAAGCTTTGGTATTGGTTCCCACAAGTAAGGATGACGCCGTGGACCGGACACACCTATGTTGGAGAAAACAGAATTTATGTTTACCTGATAAATTACTTTCTCCAACGGTGTGTCCGGTCCACGGCCCACCCTGGTTTTTTAATCAGGTCTGATAATTTATTTTCTTTAACTACAGTCACCACGGTATCATATGGTTTCTCCTATGCAAATATTCCTCCTTTACGTCGGTCGAATGACTGGGGTAGGCGGAGCCTAGGAGGGATCATGTGACCAGCTTTGCTGGGCTCTTTGCCATTTCCTGTTGGGGAAGAGAATATCCCACAAGTAAGGATGACGCCGTGGACCGGACACACCGTTGGAGAAAGTAATTTATCAGGTAAACATAAATTCTGTTTTTTAGGAAAAATGTCAAAAGAACTGAAATAAGGAGGCAGTCTGCAGAGGCTTAGATACAAGGTAATCACAGAGGTAAAAAGTATATTAATATAACTGAGATAAGGGGCAGTCTGCAGAGGCTTACATACAGGGTAATCACAGAGGTAAAAAGTATATTAATATAACTGAGATAAGGAGCAGTCTGCAGAGGCTTAGATACAAGGTTATCACAGGTAAAAAGTGTATTAATATAAGTGAGATAAGGAGCAGTCTGCAGAGGCTTAGATAGGTTATCACATAGGTAAAAAGTGTATTAATATAACTGAGATAAGGAGCAGTCTGCAGAGGCTTAGATAGAAGGTTATCACAGAGGTAAAAAGTATATTAATATAACTGAGATAAGGAGCACGCTGCAGAGGCTTAGATACAAGGTAATCACAGAGGTAAAAAAATGTATTAATATAACTGAGATAAGGAGCAGTCTGCAGAGGCTTAGATACAGGGTAATCACAGAGGTAAAATGTATATTAATATAACTGAGATAAGGAGCAGTCTGCAGAGGCTTAGATAGAAGGTTATCACATAGGTAAAAAGTGTATTAATATAACTGAGATAAGGAGCAGTCTGCAGAGGCTTAGATAGAAGGTTATCACATAGGTAAAATGTATATTAATATAAACGTGTTGGTTATGCAAAACTGGGGAATGGGTAATAAAGGGATTATCTATCTTTTTAGAGTAGACTGTCCCTTAAACGGTCCTTGAACTGAATCAGCAGTGATTGACACTGTAAATAGAGAAAAGGGTTGTATAGGGCTGTGACTGTATGTCTGCCAGAAATATTAGCAAACGGCGCTGAGCAAGGCGATCAGTTATCTGTTATTTGGCACGTCTTAGTGTTTGCAACACATGGCATAACACTTATGCAGGTCATCTATTTTTGCATCTCTCTATATAGAGAAAAAATATGTTCTTGGTCAGTATGAAAAATAATACTCTTGAACAGGAGATACAACTGAACTCAGGTGTACGGTTTGGCCTTGTTAGTTAATGAGGTTACTTTGTTACTCCTGTCAGTGAGCAAAGGGTATCTTTAGGGTATACAAATCTATAACCCCTAGATATATACTACACAGGCCTGGTGCAAGCAGTCTTATGGCTAAAGGTATTACAGTAGGTTAAATTAAATACTATAAGAGTCATTTTACTACGTCTGCCATAAACTACATACACAATTGAAGGACATAAAATGCCTCTTGCTTTTGTGTAAATATTATGCTTGTCCCACAGACCAAAAAGCTAATTCTATAACTCTTAAAAAATCTGCAAAACAAACAGCCAGTATAAGCAGACTAACCTGGGTTACAGAGTTTGCTTTCTGCATCTAGGGAGTGCGGCACAAAAGCAAGACAAGCAGGGCCCAGAAAACCCCGGAGGCTCCTAGAATTTTACCCTGGCTTCTAATGTTTAGGGTTATTCTTCAGATATCCATATACAAATACCAATGTCTGTCTGGACCCTAAATATTTTTACTGGCTCCTAAATTTTGAACAGATTTGTCAACCCCCTGTTTTAATGACCTTTTAAAACTTTATCTGTAAGATTGCATGGGGGGGGGGGATATTGCCTTAACCTCACATTTATCTAACATTACATAGCAAGGGCCTTGCTTGTTGCAGGGACATGCTTTATATAAAATTACGCAACAAGGTCTGCACTCCCTGGCTTTTCAACATGTAGGATGCTTTAGTATGTCTGAAGAAGGAGCTGCAACACCAAAACGTCACTTTACTGATTCATGAAAAGCCAGAGTGTGTGACCCTTATTACCTAATTGTGTGACCTTGAATGAGGATGCGGATCCACCTGGAATTGTTTATGTAGAACTGTTGTAGCTTTCCTGGTACTGAACCCTACATGCGAGCATTAGTAGGACGTGCTCACCTGATACTAGTATGTTTAAAATTTACTCTATATTTTTAAGTCAAAATGATGCCTACGTGTTTAAATTGTGCTCTTTTATACAAATGATAGGACATATTTGAGTAGTTTCCCCTTTTTCATGGCAACCCCCCCTTTCCCCGAGATTATTTGTAAATCTGACCCTATGAGGGGGCATTTCATATTGTGTGTGTGTCTGTGTCTTGCAGTACATTTTTTCCGGTGCCCTGCTTTACGCACACGTTCTGCACTCTATTTAACACTATATTGTTTTTGTGTCTAGGCCGTCAGTACCACATTCTGCTGCCCAAGTTATACACCAGGTTTTGGCTACTGTGGGATCGACTCAAGCTAAACAGGTAATGTGTTGATGAGTCAAAGGACATAATTCTCAAAGGCTAAATTACTTGAAAGTGATGCAGCATAACTGTAAAATGCTGACAAGAAAATATCACCTGAGCATCTCAATGTAAAAAAGGTAGATGTATATAAAGGATGTTATAGCGCAAGATAATTCTCTATAATAATTAAATACACAGGCTCCTCTCCAATCTCCTAATCAGATTAGAAACAATAGTAATGAATAAGAGCGCCTCACTAAGAAATAGGCTAAAGTGTATGCATATAAAATTGGAACAATTTAATACATTAAAAATACGTAAATAATATAATCAACGGGATCCCAATGTGTAAAAAGGAATACTTATTGTTGTTCAAAAGAACAAATAAAAATAAAAAATCAAAGCGAAACAGATTGCAGAAATGATGTCCAAAATAGTGTCCAAGCGATGGGAAATAGATGTGTCCAAAAATATAATAAATAAAATAAATTTAAAATCTGTAAAAAAGTAAAGATCAGTATCTGAATGTGTAGTGATTTGTTCCAAGTCGAGTGAATAGACTCCTCAAATGTTTTTAAAAAGTGTCTATAGAGAACAAAAGAAAAACAACATAGTGCAGAATGCCTGTGGAAATTGTGCGTAAAGTACAAACAATATATATGCTTTCTGGAAAATCTTCAAAATGGGCACACACATCAGTTAGTCAGTCAATGCGTTTCAGCCCTTCGATATGGGACCTTTTCTTTCCAATGGCATGGAGAGCCCACAAATCCATTCTAATTACTAGTGGGAATTCAACTCCTGGCCAGCAGGAGGAGGCAAAGAACACCCCAGAAGTGTCACTTCCATTACCCATAATCCTTAGTCATTCTTTGCCTTGATCATCGGGAGGATTTGCGAAGATTGTGTCTGAAGAAATTAATCCTTTTTATGGGTACTTTTCCCTGCAAGCAAGGATTGGGGAAATGCTGTGCCCATGTAATTCTCTTTAGTAAGAGTAATGGTAAATTTTAGCAGTTGGAGGTCGGTGAGGAAGTCCTTACTTTAACTGCAACAATGTATGCTACCCCTTATATAGAAAACCAGGGTTGGTTACTCAATTTTTCTTGCATCTTCAGGTCCCTGTCAGTGGTCAGATGAGGCTGACAGACTTGGATGTGCTGTGACTGCTCCACAGCTGAAGACCCTGAAGGGTAAGTCCTTTTTTATATATTTCACAAAAGGATTGGGACATTCAGGGACTGAGTGGGACCTGCTACCTTCAAAAGGGGCTCTTACTCTATTATAGATATTTCTTTTTAATGACCCGAGTCCATGGATCATCTTAATTACTAATGGGAATATCACTCCTGCCCTGCAGGAGGCGGCAAAGAGCACCACATCAAAGCTGTTAAATATCTCCTCCCTTCCCTCCCAACCCAGTCATTCTCTTTGCCTACGTTAAGAGCAAGGAGGTGGTAAATTAGGTGTTAGAAAAGATTCTTCAATCAAGAGTTTATTAATTTAAAAGTGGTGCAAGATTGTGCTGCTTTGTCCTAGGGTGTAGCCGTAGTCGACATCAGTCTCTTCAGTAGAGCAGTGATGGCTTTAGAGCAATAGGAACTGGTGGGACATGATTCTCACTGCGCCTCCCATAAATTGTATGCTGCCCTGTCTCTGAAAGTCTGAGGTGATATTCTCCGTCCTTTCTTTTCTACACAGGCCCATGTGAGAAAGAGGACCTCTCAAGCCAAGTGAACTGCCCTGCTGTTGGGCAGCAATTTAAGGTAAGTGCTTACTTTAATTATATTCTGGGGAAGGATTTCTCTCAGACTAAGTTAGCACTTTATTTACTAAGGAGAGAATGAAGAGACTGTTTAAGATTTAAACTCTTTTATTCTCTGGGACACCTTATCTCTCCTACTGGAGAGGACTTGACAGCACAGCATGCACTGGGGCTCAGGAAACTTAAATAGATGGTTGTTCTCTGGGGACTTAAGTCGCTAGAACTGAGGGGAAAAGACTCAGTGTGAGGTGATTGTTTGTTTGTTATTACATTTTGGGCTAAGCTGCTGTCTAGCAAGCGGTAGACCCAATTTGCCTCCAGGTTTTTTTTTTCCAGTGGGTTCATTACCTCCCGGTGGCTTCTCTGTAGTTAACAATGGCGACCGGGGGATTACTTGTTGTACCGCCCACGATAGGCAGAGCTATGTGTGGCACCAATTTGGCCCGCACGCTCTCCTGCATTAATCCTAATTTGCAGTAAGCGGGAAAAGTCACTGGTTGCAAAAAAGAGACAGTGACGTAAGGGTGCTAGAAACACAGTCCTTTGTGTCTACACACAGATTGAGCCGGACAGCACTTCAGCTGAGTTCCGGACATTTTTCTAGACAAGAGACTGGTTACATACAAAAAAGACGGTAACGGCAAGTGCTAGACTCACAGTCTATGATTACTTACGTTTTTAAAATATAATTTGTAGCAGAAGGGCAGATGGGCACCTCAGCAAGATTAGGCTGAGGTGTAGATATGGTCTGCAGTAGTTGCGTACTATGTTAGCTTCTTTCAGCACACAAAAGTAAAAAGTTACACTTTAAAATTTAAAGAGACATTAACGTTTTTTATGTGTTATTTTTTTTTTACACAATTTAACCTGTTTCTTTGTCTAACTCATCCTTTGTGACTCAGGATGGACCTAGAGGACCTGCTAGGTGTCTCTTGGTTTTATGCTTTGATGCTAATGTGTTATATAAATAGATTTTTCTGAAACTACTCCTCCTAAGCCGCATGCTATTTAGGAGTCTATTGACAATGGTCATGATATGCCACAAATGTTTCCTAATATGTCCCAAAAATGTAAAGCCCACACGCAGTGCCCTGTGCTTCCTCTCGCACTCAACCTGGAGTTACCTTGCATTTCATGCATTGTCTGTTTTTCCCATAATGTAGGGAAAAGTACAAGAGGACATATATACAATCAGTGAATAGTGTGACTAATTCAGCAGTAGCTTTTCCGAATGTTTTTTTCCCTGTAACCTGAAAGAGGAGTATACTTCGGTGGTATCTGAGGGGGAATTATCGGACTCAGATGGGATAATACCTTTATCTGATCCTGAGATTGCTTCCTTTAGTTTTAGTTTCAATGCCTCCATTTGTAACTTGTGGAGGTTTTAGCTACCCTGGATGTCTCCGACACTACCGGCGTAGTCTATCCTAGAGAGTCCAGTAAATTATACTAATATTGTGATGTGCCCTTCATGGTGGAAGTATTTCCTGTACCAGATAGGGTTATACGGATATTTGCTTAGGAATAGGAGAAACCGGGTATCCCTGTTTTTCTCCTCCCCTATATTTAAAGGGATGATTTCTATAGCAGACTCTATCAAGGAGTCTTTGCAGAAGGGAGATGCTATTCCCATAGAGGATAGTAGTTCCTTAAGGACCCTATGGTCAGTAGTAAGAGGGTTTACATTGACAACCTGCAGTTGGTATGGCTACTGTCACCAGTGCGTCGGCGTACTGGTTTGATGCGTTGTCTGTTTCTATTGGACAGAGACCCCTCTCGAAGGGATAGCATGAAAGCCCTTAATTAAGTAATCTCCTTTAATACAGAGGTTTATTAAACTGGGAGCTATAATTCAGGCTTTGCCCTATTGGTCCGTAGATCATTATGGTTAAAATTTTGGTCTGCGGATGTTTCATCCACAGGATAAGAGAAATAAGCGAAGGGACGTCAGAGATAATTTTAGGTCCTTTCGATATTTCTAGGGAAATCCTTTCCCTCCTTCTCCCAAGCAGGAGCAGTCTAAATCTTTATGGAAGACCCAATCAGTCTTAGAATAGGAGAATACAGTCCAAGAAGCCTGCTGTTGAATCGATGACAGCATAAGGGCCTGCACCCGATCAGTAAGGGGGCAGGTTTTCCTCCTATCAGGCTTGGGTTTGTGTACATTGTGTCCCAGGGATACAGATTAGAGTTCAAGACCTCCTTCCAGGGGCAGGTGTCTGCTTTCAAGATTATCGGCAGACCAGACTAAATAGAGGCGCGCTTTTACGCTGTGTACGTAGCCTCTCCGACCTGAGAGTGATAGTTCCTGGTCCAATCCAGGAATGAGACCTGAGATGCTACTTCTATCTGTTCGTGGTTCCCACGAGTGAGGGAACCTTCAGACCTATTTTAGAACCCACTCAGGGTTCTCAGAGTGACGTATTTCAAGATAGACACTATCATTCCATTCATCCTTTGGTCCAAGAGGATGACCACTGGAGATTTGAAGGATGCATACTTGCATCTTCCCATCCACAAGGACTATCTCAAAATTACTAGGGTTTGCCTTTCTAGACAAACATTCCAGCCTGCCTTTCAACAAGCAGGATCACGCTTGATTTTTCCTGTAGTCTCCCGGATGGAAGGGGAATTTGGTAAAGAGTTTCCTTAGTTCCACCTACAAGGGTAGTTTTCTTGGAGAGCTATATTAGTCTCCTCATCAATAAAGCTGACAGTAGTCAGGAATTCAAGGAGTTCGATTCTTACCTAGCACTTCAGTCCCATCAGTGGCTCAGTGCATGGAGGTAATTCGGCTGAGGGTAGCGGCATAGGACATCCTTCCAGTTGCCCGTTTCCACCTTAGTTCTCAACAGTTAATAATTCTTAGTTGTTGTCTCAGGATTCTTGCACCCAGGGAACCTGCTTTCGCAGTTCTTCTGGGTGAATGTGTTAACAGATCCCAGCCTTTTGGGCTGGGAAACTGTTTGGGATCCTCTAAGAGCAGGGAACATGGACTCAGGTGGAGTCGGTTATTCCCATAAACGTTTTGAAAAAGTAAATCATCACCTGGCCTCAGTTAGCTTCGGCTGGGTTTATCAGGTTTAAGTTAGATCTTACTTCAGCCGTCGGGGGCTCTGAGTTTTCTCGGCCATGACAGAAATAGTCAAGATCGTCCAGTGGGTTGAGAACCACAATTACTGTCTGTAGACTACCTGCATCCCAGAAGGGTCTTCTGAGAGGCGGTCTTAGTAAGTAAGTAGACTTTTTACCCAGGGGAGAGGAAACTCCAGTCGGGAGTGTTCCAGACGGATTCTCAATGGGGTCAGTTGCAATTGAATCTCATGGCTTCTCGACAGAATACCAAGCTTCTGTGGTACGGGTTGAGGTCAAAGATCCCTCAGGCTGTTCTATGGACACCTTAGCATTACCTTGGAATTTTAGTTTTGCATACCTAATTCCTTCGTTTGATTTCTCTTCTGTAGTCTTGGCTCGAGCTAAGCAGGAGAAGGCATCAGTGATTCTCATTTCACCGGCGTGGCTCGCAGGATTGGTTTGCAGTCCTGGTGAACATGCCAAATCTTCCACCTGGGAGTCTATGTGAAGGAAGGACCTTCTACTTCAAGGACCCTTCTTTTATCCAATAATAGTTTCTCTGAAACTATTTTACCCATAGGTCATGGCGTAAATATTTATAATGGTGTGAATCCAGGGGCTATTCCTGGAGTAGAGTCAGGATTTTTAGGATATTGTCTTTTCTCCAAGAGGGATTGGAGAAAGGGATTTTCGACAATCACCTTAAAAGGTCGAATTTCTACCTTATCTATTTTATTATACTAGCGTCTGGCACATGTTCCAGATGTGAAATCCTTTTGTCAGGCTTGGATCAGGATCAGGCCTGTGTTCAAGCTAGGTACTCCTCCATGGAGTCTTAATTTGGTCCTAAGAGTTCTTCAAGGGGCTCCGTTTGAGCATATGCATTCCTTAGATATTAAGTTATCTTGGAAAGTTTTATTTTTTTGTTGCTAATTCTTCTGCTCGAAGAGTATCAGAGCTCTAGGCATTGCAGTATGAGTACCCTTACCTTATTTTTCATTTTAGATAAGGTAGTTTTACATACTAATTAAAGTTGTTTCTGATCGGAACATTAATCAGGAGATTAAGAAGGATCGGCGTCGGCACAATTTGGACGTGGTGCGTGCCTTAAAGTTTTTCCAGCAGGCGACTAAGGGTTTTCGTCAGTCTTCTGCTTTGTTGGTGTTTTTCTCAGGAAAAAGTTAGACAGATAGCTACGGCTACTTCTCTTTCTTTTTGGCTGAAGAGTATAATACTTTTTGCGTATGAGACTACTGGACAGCAGCTTCCAGAGAGAGTTACGGCTCATTCCACGAGGGCTGTTGCTTCCTCATGGGCATTTAAGAATGATGTTTCTATGGAACAGATTTGCAAGGCTGCGTCTTGGTCTTCTCTTCACACTTTTTCAAAATTCTACAAATTTGACATTTTTGAATCTGCTGAGGCTGCTTTTGGGAGAAAGGTTCTTCATGCAGTGGTGCCTTCCGTTTAGGTTCCCTGTCTTGTCCCTCCCGTATCATCTGTGTACTCTAGCTTGGGTATTGATTCCCATTAGTAATTAAGATGATCCATGGACTCATCGTGTCATTAAAAAGAAAAGTTATGCTTACCTGATTAATTTATTTCTTTTTTGACACGATGAGTCCATGGCCTGCCCTGTTTTTGTGAGACAGGTTGATGGTTTTATAAGCTTCAGACACCTCTGCACCTTGTTTCTTCCTTTCTCTCCTTTACTTAGGTTGAATGACTGGAGAGGGAGGAGCTATTTAACAGCTTTGCTGTGGTGCTCTTTGCCGCCTCCTGCAGGGCAGGAGTGATATTCCCATTAGTAATTAAGATGATCAGTGGACTCATCGTGTCAAAAAAGAAATAAATTTATCAGGTAAGCATACATTTTCTTTTCTTTCTAATGACACGAGTCCACGGATCATCATTAATTACTGTTGGGAATATCACTCCTGCCCAGCAGGAGGCGGCAAAGAGTACCACAGCAAAGCTTTTAAATATCTCCTCCCTTCCCTCCCAACCCAGTCATTCTCTTTGCCTACGTTAAGAGCAAGGAGGTGGTAAATTTAGGTGTTAGTAAAAGATTCTTCAATCAAGAGTTTATTATTTTTTAAGTAGTACAAGATTGTGCTGCTTTGTTCTGGGGTGTAGCCTGTGGTCCATATCAGTCTCTTCAGTAGAGCAGTGGTGGCTTTAGAGCAATGGGAACTTGTGGGACATAATTCTCACTGCGCCGCCCATATTTTTATGCTGCCCTAATCCTGATAGCCTAAGTAAGATTACTCAGGTTTTATCTTTTTTCCACAGGGCTATGTGAGGTTGAGGACCTCTCAAACCTGGTGAGCTGCCCTGCTGTCGGGCAGATTTTAAAGGTAAGTGCTGACTTTTTATTCTGGGTCTGGAGAAAACAAAGGATCTCAGTGGAAGTGGACCACTTTATTTACCTGGGACATAACTCCTATATATAAAAGGAGGCTTTCTGTGACAGCCCTTTTTAAGCAGGCACTGGGGCTGAGGAGACTAGATTATGTGATTTTTCACTCTGGGGGCTTAAATCACTAGGGCTGAGGAAAAAAGGACTTAGTATGAGGTGATTGTTTTGTTTTTAGTCACTTATAGGGCTAAGCTGCTTTCTAGCAAGCGGTAGTCCCAATTTGCGTCCAGGCTTGACAGATTAATTTAAAGGACCAGTAAACACAGCAGATTTGCATAATCAACAAATGCAAGATAACAAGACAATGCAATAGCTTTTACTCTGAATTTCAAATGAGTAGTAAATTCTTTTCTAACACATTTTAAAGTTCTGTATATTTCCACTCCCCCTGTACCATGTGATAGCAATCAGCCAATCACAAATGCATATACGTATAGTCTGAGTTCTTGCACATGCTCAGTAGGAGCTGGTGTCTCAAAAAAAGTGTAAATATAAAAGACTGTGCACATTTTTTTTAATGGAAAGTTGTTTAAAATTACATGCTGTATCTGAATCATGAAAATGTAATAAAACCTGAGTGTCCCTTTAACTCCCGGTGTCTTAACTGTTAAACAATAAGAATGGCGACCGGGAGATTGTTTGTTGTAACGCCCACGATGGGCGGAGCTATGTGTGGCGTCAATTTGGGTTGCGCACTCTTCTACAACACTTCCGATTATCGGAAAAGTCACAGAGTCACACAGAGTCTTTAGTGTTAACACATCTGTGGGGACTGGACAGCGTTACAGCTGAGTTCCGGACCTTTTTCTGAAAGACAACACAAAATGAAAAGTTACGTTTTAAAAGTAACGTTTGGAATGTAATCAGTATCAGAAGGGCAGGTATGCACCTCAGCAAAGTTAAACTGAGGGGTAGTTAGGTTCTGCAGTAACTGCGTACTAATTTAGCCTTTTTCTGCACACAAAAATAAAAAGTTACGTTTTAAAATTTAAAGAGACAGTATTGTTTTTTCTGTGAATTTTTATTAAAGAAATTTAAATGGTTTATTTGTTTAACTTATCATTGTGAGTCAGAATGGACCAAGAGGCCCTGCTAAGGTTTCTCTTGTTTTTATGCTTTGATGCCAATGTGGTACCACCATTCCCTTTCGGTTCCTCATCTATTGAGAGAACTTTAAGTTATAGAAATAGACTGTTTTCTGAACCAACTCTTTCTAAGGTGCATGCTGTGACAATGTTAAAGATATGCCGCAAATTTCTCCTCAAGTATCCCAAAATTTTATAGCCCACATGCAGTGCCCTGCACTTCCTCTCACACTCCACCTGGAGTTACCTTGCATTTCATGCATTGTCTTTTTTTCCCATGCTGCAGGGAAAAGCACAAGAGGACATATATTCAATCAGTGAATAATGTGACTGATTCAGTAGTAGCTATTCCGAATGTTTCTTCCCTGAAACCTGAAATGAAGATACTTCGGTAGTATCTGAGAGGGAAATCTCAGACTCAGATGGGGGTAATACCTTTTATCTGATCCTGAAGTTGTTTTCTTTCAGTTTTAGCTTGAATACCTCCGTTTGTATACTTGAGGAGGTTTTAGCTACCTTGGACGACTCCAACACTACCGGCGTAGTCAATCCTAAAGAGTCCAGTAAATTTTACAAATATTTTGATATACCCTCCATGGTGGAAGTATTTCCTGTACCAGATAGGGCTATAGAGATAATTGCTAAGGAATAGAAGAAGCCGGGCATCCTTTTTTCTCCTCCCCTATGTTTAAAAGGATGTTTCGTATAGCAGTCTCTATTAAGGAGTCTTGGCAGATACCCAAGGTGAATGGGGCAACTTCCACGCTAGCCAAGGGAGATACTATTCCCATAGAGGATAGTTGTTCCTTTAAGGACCCTAAGGATGAGAAGTTAGAGGGTTTACAATGGCAACCTGGGGTTTGTATGGCTACTGTCGCCAGTGCGGCGGCGTACTGGTTTGATGCGTTGTCTGATTCTCTTGGACAGACACCCCTCTCGAAGGGATAGGATAAAGGCCCTTAAGTTAGCAAATTACTTTATTACAGATGCTTCCCTTCAGATTATTAAGCAGGGTGCTACAATTTCAGGCTTACCATATTGGCCCGCTGAGCATTATAGGGTCGACAGTGGTTTCATCTACAGGATAGAGAAATAATCGAAAAAGATGTCAGAGTAATTTCATTCCTTTTGAGATTTCTATGGAAATCCTTCCTCTCCCTCTTCCAAGCAGGAGCAGTCTAAGCCTTCCTGGAGACCCAATCAGTCTTGGAACAGGGGAAAGTAGTCCAAGAAGCCTGCTGTTGAACAAAGATAGCTTGAAGGGCCTGTACCCGATCAGAATGGGGGCAGGTTTTCCTTCTTCACTCGGGCTTGGGTTTGTGATGTTCAAGATGCCTGGGTGGTGGACACTGTCCCAGGGATACAAACTAGGGTTCAAGACCTTTCCTCCCAGGGGCAGGTACTGCTTCAAGATTATCTGCAGACCAGACAAAAAGAGGGGCGTTCTTACTCCGTGTCCAGGTCCAATCCAGGGGCGAGATTTGGGATGCTATTCCTATCTGTTTGTGGTTCCTAAGAAGGAGGGAACCCTCAGACTAATTTAGAATCCACTCAAGATTCTCAGAGTGCTGTCCTTCAGGAGGGAAACTATAGTTCCATTCTTCCTTTGGTCCAAGAGGGTCAATTATGACCATGGTGGATTTGAAGGGTGCATACTTGCATGTTCCTATCCACAAGTTCTATCACACATTTCTAAGGTTTGCCTTTCTAGACAAACATTTCCAGTTCATTATAAGTGAAAAAGAGGGCGCCACATAGCGTGATACTGTTGTTGTAAAATCAGAAGGCAGAATATACAAAAAGGCTTACCAAATGGCTCTGCACCGTTCTATGACCGGTGATAACAGGCAGACTAACACTCTCAGTGGTTAGCACACTGGGTGGCCTCAGCTGAACTGCAGACAGGTGGATCTCAGTGTTGCTTGATTGCAGTAAACCAAACGTCTGTATAGACCATGTATTGCAGACTGCAGTGGATTTTAAAATCAAAACCCTTTTCAGGTTAGATCAATAAAAATGTAAGACAACTTCCATATGATAGAATTAAAATCTTTAATCCATATAAGAATTGCTACGCATTTCTAGACCAATGTCTGGTCTTTTCCTCAGGCATAAAAACAATGGATACAATTTAAACACATTGTAACCTTAAATACAGGTAAGTTTAAAACAGGAAGTTGTCATAGTTTCAAAAGTAGACCAATCGTAAAAAAGAAATCCCTGTGGATCTTATCAACACTGATTGAGAAATTTTAACCTGTGAGCTGACCGTTGTTAACAATATGTGTTAAAATGTTGCTAGGGTGTTTCTAAATTATAAAAGGTATCTATCACAGGTTAAAATGAAATAAATAGTGCTAAATATAAAACAATAACTGCAGCTGCTCCTAGCAGTTATAGGTATATGCGATTGGATGAACATATAAAGCATATTTGAATGAGAGATGTTTATTAAAAACTGACGTGTGGTGTTGTTTGAAGCTATGTGGTGGTGGATAGAATGTAAGTAATGTGAGAGGTGATGGGAATATAAAAGCAACCGAATCCAACTAGAAATATAATGGTGAATAGTATGCAATTGTAGCCAATGAATAATAATAATAGTAATAAAGATCTGGACCTCACGGCTGTGGAAATAAATGTAACAACGTTTTTTAATTATGGTTTTTACAAAGCCATCATGTGTCTTACTAGATTGCTTGCAATTTTCGGGTGTTAAAATCAGAATTCTATGTCTGAATAATCGGGAAGGTTTAGGAAAATTAGTGAAAATATATATGTTCTTAAAAAAGGTCTAGAATGAAATACATTGAATCTGACCCTACAGATTTAGCAAAAATGGAATAAATATAATTGAATTTTAATTTTGTTTTAATATATTTACTTTAACATTAATTGGTTTCTATGTAGATTTTATATAGAACCTCAAAATTATGATATGAGTATTCAGTGTTTACACAGAATGTCGATACATTTTACTTTTAAAACCTATAAATCCATAGGCAGTTCATGGATCTTTCCGACCTTGCCACAGCTCTCAGAATTAAGAGTTCTGGGATCACTGCTGGTGGTGCTTCGATTGAGGAGCATTGCAGTGGCACCTTCTCTGGACGACATTCTGTTTCAGGCGCCTTCCTTTCAACAAGCACGATTACGCACAGAAATGGGGTTATTTTTCCTGCGGTCTCACGTAGGGAAGGTGAATTTGGAAAAGAGTTCCTTAGTTCCAACTAAAAGAATAGTTTTCTTGGAGAACTATATTAGTCTCCTCGTCAATTAAGCTGACAGTAGTCAGGAATTCAAGGATTTTTGATTCTTGCCTAGCACTTCAGTCCTCTCCTCGGCCATCAGTGGCTCAGTGCATGGAGGTAATTGGGCTGATGGTAGCGGCAATGGATATCATTCCAGTTGCCCGTTTCCACCTCAGTCCACAGCATAAGAATACTTTGGTGGTTGTCTCAGGATCTTTTCTCTCAGGGAACCTACGTTCGCAGTTCTTCTGGGTGATTGTGACAACAGATGTTGGGCTGGAGAACTGTTTGGGGTTCTCTAAGAGCAGGGAACATGGACCCGGTCGGAGTCTGTTCTACACATAAACATTTTGGAATTGAGAGTAATCTTCAATCCTCTCCTAGCCTGATCTCAGTTAACTTCGGCCTGGTTTATCAGGTTCCAGTTAGGCTTACTTCAACCGTCAGGAACTCTGAGTTTTCTTGGCCATGATGGAGATAGCCAAGATCGTTCAGTGGGCTGAGACCCACAATTGCTGTCTGTCAGCGACCCCATCCCAGAAGGGACTTCTGAGAGACGGCCTTCGTAAGTAGGCAGACATTTTACCCAGGGGAATGGGAACTCCAGCCGGGAGTGTTTTTCCAGCCTGATTCTCAATGGGGTCAGTTGAAATTGAATCTCATGGCTTCTCGACAGAATGTCAAGCTTCCAAGGTACGGGTTGAGGTCAGGGATCCCTCAGGCAGTACTAATAGACGCTCTGGCGCTACTTTGGAATTTCAGTCTTGCATACTTAATCCTTCCGTGTGAATTTTTTTCCCGGAGGCTTGGCTCGAACTAAGCAGGAGAGGGCGTCGGTGATCCTCATTTCACCGGCGTGGCCCCACAAGATTGGTATGCAGTCCAGGTGGACATATCACATCTTCCACCTGGGAGTCTTCCGTTGAGGAAGGACCTTCTACTTCAAGGACCTTTCTTTTATCTAGATTTAGTTTCTCTGAAGCTGACTTCTTGAAGATGGACACTTTATTTTATCAAGCGTGGATTTTCGTAATCGGTCTTTGAGACCATGAATCAGGCTCGTAAGCCTGTGACTAGGAAAGCTTTACCCATAAGATATGGCGTAAATATTTATACTGGTGTGAATCTAAGGGATAATCTTAAAAGGAGTAGAGTTCGGATTCCTAAAATTAGGTATTTTCTCCTAGAAATACTTGCCTTGTCTATTTTGTTATATAATCGTCTGACGGACTTCCCAGACGTACATTCGTTTGGTCGGCCCTTGGCCAGGATCAGGCCTGTGTTTAAATCCATTAATCCTCTTTTGGAGTCTTAATTTAGTTCTTGAGGTTCTTCAGAGGGCTCCGTTTGAGCCGCTGTATTCCTTACATATTTTCTCTGCTCGTAGAGTGTTAGAGCTCTCGGCTTTACAGTGTGAGTCTCCTTACCTTATGCTCATTCGGATAAGGTGGGTTTACGTTCTAATTTAGGGTTTCCCCCTAAAGTGGTTTCAGAATGGAACATTAATCAGGTGATTGTTGTTATTTACTTGTGCCCTAATCCTTCCTTTTATGAGGATCGATTCCTACACAATCTGGACGTGATACATGCACTATGATTCTTTGTACAGGCGACTAAGGATATTAGTCAGTTTCCTGTTTAACGTCGGAGACAGAAAGCTACGGCCACTTCTTTTTCTTTGTGGCTGAAGTGTATCTTTTACTTTGCTTAAGAAATGTTGGTCATCAGTCTCCCGAGGGAGTTACGGCTTTGTCTGCGATGGTTGTTCCCTCTTCCTGGGCATTCAACTTGAAGCCTTATGGAACAGATTTGCAAGTCCGCAACCTGGTCATCTCTTCTCTCCTTTCAGACCTTTTAAGCATAAATGTTATCTGTTACTTTAGCTATATATTGCGGCTGAGCAGCTACCTGGGTTTTATCAGGGTTAGGGAATTTTGCTGGGTAATTATAGGATAAACATGGCTTTATGGTATGTGAGGACCGGGGGTCATGATATTCCTTTCACTTACACTTTGTTTCCCTGTTCGATCTGTTTTTACAGATCCTTAATTGGGGCACAATATTTATTGATGTGTGACAGTTCTTTTTCCCTCTGTTTGCTATTTCGTGAGGAATAGAACGTTGATGGCGTAGTTTACTTTACGCGCCTGTTTTTTCTTTCCCTTCAGCTGCGCCGCTTCTGTTTGCATACGAGGAAGGAGGCTACTGCAGGATGGCTATAGGCTTTTGAGGGCTGGAGTCTGAGGAAAGCACTTGGCCGTTTTTCACTATTGACCACATTATCAGCTCTCTTGCCCGCTTTGATACATAGCACACGGCTGTTTTTTCAAAGGGAATTTTTTTACCAGGCTACATTACAGCATAAATCAGCCGCATCTCAGCTCCTCCTATTGTAGGCCCCTGAGTTTGTAATAGCTGTTTAGGCTTGTAGGGCTTTTTATCGCAGCATATAGCCTCTTATATATAGAGGAGAAAGCTCCCCTGTGGGTGATTGCGGCGTACATATCTAAAATGGCCCTTCTATCTGAAGGAGCTCATGTAATTTCTTATGATGATAATAGTTTCATACGCCATTTACCCACACGCCACGGACTGTAATCATAGCTCAGCTTCTTCATGTGGTCTGTCTCAAGTGCGCTCCTTTATTCTAGCACTTCCTATATAATGTAATAGGGATGTTTTTTATACTGCCCTAACATTCTTTATTATAGCTTATAGCTTCTGTTTTTTATAGGCAGTTTTTATCTGTAACCTTTATATTGTGTGATAAAGGTAGGAACGGGGGCTGAGTTTTTTGCTCTAGACCTTATTACTTTTTTATAGTATTCATCTTTTTTCTACGGATTTGTCGCCATCTGGTGGCAGTTTCATGTAAAAATGCAATGTATTTCTCCCATGTTTTAACGTATACTTTATAATTTATATATAGTTATAATGTATACTTTGCAATCCCTTTGATAGTGTGGAGATTGCTTGCCTTTTATTGCAGCTTCCTTTTTTGTATTTAGTAAGATAATTTTTTATCTTTTTTATATATCTTAGTGGTTGTCCTATATATACATTCAATGAGGCATAGAACCACAGAGTTGGAATTCTATATTAGAATCAAAGGATTCAGCCCAGTAAGGTTAAAATTTATAGTGTTAGGACCAGTCTATTTTGGGACACCTTGTAAGTGGTGACTGGCTGAGCAGAATATGGAGTATAGAGTTTTAAACAGGCATTTGTTGCAGACTTTATATCAAAATAAGTGTGGTTTCATTTTGGATGTGCACTAATACTTTGTTGTTTGTTTATATATATATATATATATATATATATATATATAATGTGACTTAGTGGTCTTAGGACACTACTTTGTTTATTTTTTTTATATCTCCGTAGTTTAATATGGAATATATGAAAATGTTTCTGCATTTTCTTTTTCTTTAGCAGTTCCTTAAAAGGATAATAGACATAAAGAATTGTGTATGCTCTATATTCTTTGGGAAATGTTGTACGCCACCCTGTGGTGACTAATGGTTTTTCACTGTACATTTTTTATTTTACTGCTTCTATATTGCAGTAAGAAGCTTTACAACCCACAGGTCCATTCCTAGGGCTCGGTATGGGAATTGTATTATTCTACATAGGCTGATCCTAATTTCTTGAGATTAGGTCTCTTATGTGTATATTTTTTCTCTTCTCATGGAAGGAATTTATAATATTGAACACTGGATGTCCTTTTAATGTGAGATGTATTGTTCAGGTGCCATATAAGATATAAGTGTTCTTTGGACACTAGTTTTATTATTGGCTTTTTTCTTATTGTATGTATATGAGATCTATTTTTCTTTTCTCATATTGAGGGATATAAGATAATGTTTGGAACATATGTCCCAGATGACACATTCTTGTTCTTAGGTTCTTAAAAGTTTCCCTTTGTTGTTTATTGGACACTATTCTTTATTCTCTTTTATATTGAGATGAATATTTCGTCCAGAGTTATTGTTTGTTTGTGTGTGTATGTGTGTATATATATATATATATATATATATATATATATATATATATATATATATATGTATGTATATGTGTGTGTGTGTGTGTGTGTGTGTGTATGTATATTATATACATTTTTTTATTTTATTATTTTCTTCCTTGGGATGTTCTTAGGACTAAGAAATAATTTAATCTGTCTCTTGTTGAGGAGATTGTATCTTATGTCTGTGACATATTGTGTGGTCCTAGGTCAGATGTTTAGTTTTTCTTTAAAAAAAAGACTTTCGACTCACTTTAATCCCCAAAACAGCCAAATGTAACCTAGTGGTTAGCTTTGTGGCTTTGCAACCCTAAGGTGTTGGTTTGTATCCAGCTGCTGAACACTAGATGTTCTTTTAAAGTGTCTCAACTAATTCCTAGCCTGATGGTTAGCTTAGCTGACTAGCAAGCGGAAGGTTTGCCGTTTGAAACCAGCTGCAGCTACTTGCACATGTGTGTTAGCAAGAGGTTTAACAAGGTTCTGTTCTATTCTCTTTTTAGTCAGGGAACATTTCCAGTTCCTGCGGTTTGCCTTTTTAGACAAAACATTACGTCTTGTAGCCTTACATTTCGGCTCATTCTCTGTTTCCCGAATCTTTACGAAGGTTCTAGGGACTCTTCTGGCAGTTGCCAGATTTTAAGGAATTGCAGTGGCTCAGCACCTGGACGATATCTTGATTCAGGTGCCATCTTTTCATTTAGCAAGATCCCATGAGGATCTCTGTTGATTCTCCGCTTCCATGGGTGAAAGGTGAATCTGGAATAAAGCTCCTTGGTGTCAATTACCAAGGTATGTTTTTTGGGGACGGTCATAGACTCGATATTCTTGACGACGATCAGAAAATCCAAGCTTCTTGCTGCTTGACTTTCACTTCAGTTCTCTGACCGTCCATCGGTGGCTCTGTGTTTTGGAAGTAATGGTCTAATGGTGTCTTCCATGGACATTATTTATTTTGCCAATTTCTATCTGAGTCCTCTACAGATATGCTTGCTCAGACAATGTAACGGAAATCTCTCAGACTTCTCTGAGGATAATTCTAGATCCCCTTCCATGGGACTCTCTATCTTGGTGGATGTCGCAAGACATCTGTCTCAGGGTAAATGCTTTCTGAGACCATCCTGGGTAATTGTGACCACAGATGCCTGCCTGTCGGGCTGGAGAGCAATTTGGGGTTCCTTGAAGGCTCAGGGTCCTTGGACTCGAGAGGTCTTCTCTTCCCATAAACATCATAAGAGTTGAGAGCACTCTTCAATGTCTAACAGCCTGGCCTCAACTAAGTTTTGTCCGATTTATCAGATTCCAATCAGACATCACCTCGGTGGCATACATCAATCACCAAGGAGGGATTTGGAGTTTATTAGCCGGAGTCTCACAATTGTCTTCTATCTTTCATCCACATCCCAGGGGTGGAGAACTGAGAGGCGGATTTTCTGAGCAGGCAGACCTTTCATCCCGGGGGGTGGGCTCTCCATCCGGACGTATTCGCTATGATAACCCTCGTTGGATCTGATGGCGTTGCGCCTAGCTTCCAACGCCAAGCTTCCAAGGTACAGTTCAATATCAAGAGATCCAAAAGATGCTCTGCCAATTCCTTGGAACTTCAGTCTTGCATTCCTGTTCCCTCCATTTGCTCTCCTTCCTCAAGTCATTGCTCGTATCAAGCAGGAAAGGGCCTCTGTGATTCGAATAGCTCCCGCCTGACCTCGCAGAATCTGGTTTGCAGATGTGGTGAAGATGTCATCTCTTCCCCCTTGGAAGTTACCTTTGAGGAAGGACCTTCTACTCCAGGGTCCCTTCCTCCACCCAGATCTAGATTCTATGAAGCTGACTGCTTGGAGATTGAACGTCTAGTCTTGGCTAGGGTGTGGCTTTCTGAGCTCATTGATTTCATGCTTCAGGCACGTAAGCCTGTTTCTCAGAAAATTTACCATAAGATATGGCGTAAATACCTTTTATTAGTGTGAATAGAAAGGTTTCTCGTGGAGCAGGGTGAGGGTAACCAAAATGTTGTCCTTTCTTCAGGATGGCCTGGTGAAAGGTTAGTCAGTCAGTACTCTGAAGGGTCAGATTTCTGCTCTGTCTATTCTTTTGCTCAAATGTCTGGCAGACCTGCCAGATGTTCAATCTTTTGTGGAGGCCTTGGTCAGAATCAGGCCTGTATTTAAGCCTGTTGCTCCTCCATGGAGCCTAAATCTTGTTCTTAAAGTTCTGCAGCAGGCTCCATTTGAGCCTTTGCATTCAGTTGATATTAAGTTGTTATCTTAGACAGTTTTGTTTCCCCATGCTATTTCTTCTGCTTCTGTTCCGAATTTCCGGATCTGCAGTGCGATTTCCCCTTACCTTATTTTTTATGCGGATAAGGCGGTTCTTCGTACTAGGTTGGGATTTATTTCCAAGGTAGTATCGGATCGCAATATCAATCAGGAAATTGTTGTTCCTTCTCTTTCTCCTAATCCTTCTTAACAGAAGGAACGCCTGTTGCATAACCTGGATGTTCTGCGTCCTCTAAAATTTTACAGTCAAGCATCTAAAGTTTTTTGTCAATCATCTGCCCTGTTTGTTGTTTTTTCTGGTAAGCGTATGGGTCAGAAGGCCACTTCTACATCTCTTTCTCTCTGGTTGAGAAGTGTTACCCGGTCACCTTATAAAACAGTTGGTCGACAGCCTCCTGAGAGAATTACGGCTCATTTCACTAGGGCTGTCTCTCTTCTTTCTGGGCTTTCAAAAATTAAGATTTTGTGGAACAAGTCTGCAAGGTCGCCACTTGGTCCTCATTGCACACCTTTCTTTCATGTAATTAACAAGAGTCCATGAGCTAGTGACGTATGGGATATACATTCCTACCAGGAGGGGCAAAGTTTCCCAAACCTTAAAATGCCTATAAATACACCCCTCACCACACCCACAAATCAGTTTTACAAACTTTGCCTCCAAGGGAGGTGGTGAAGTAAGTTTGTGCTAGATTCTACGTTGATATGCGCTCCGCAGCAAGTTGGAGCCCGGTTTTCCTCTCAGCGTGCAGTGAATGTCAGAGGGATGTGAAGAGAGTATTGCCTATTGAATGCAGTGATCTCCTTCTACGGGGTCTATTTCATAAGGTTCTCTGTTATCGGTCGTAGAGATTCATCTCTTACCTCCCTTTTCAGATCGACGATATACTCTTATATTTACCATTTCCTCTACTGATTCTCGTTTCAGTACTGGTTTGGCTTTCTACAAACATGTAGATGAGTGTCCTGGGGTAAGTAAGTCTTATTTTCTGTGACACTCTAAGCTATGGTTGGGCACTTTATTTATAAAGTTCTAAATATATGTATTCAAACATTTATTTGCCTTGACTCAGAATGTTCAACTTTCCTTATTTCCAGACAGTCAGTTTCATATTTGGGATTATGCATTGAATTATCATATTTTTTCTTACCTCAAAAATTTGACTTTTTTCCCTGTGGGCTGTTAGGCTCGCGGGGGCTGAAAATGCTTCATTTTATTGCGTCATTCTTGGCGCGGACTTTTTTGGCGCAAAAATTATTTTCCGTTTCCGGCGTCATACGTGTCGCCGGAAGTTGCGTCATTTTTTGACGTTATTTTGCGTCAAAGATGTCGGCGTTCCGGATGTGGCGTCATTTTTGGCGCCAAAAGCATTTAGGCGCCAAATAATGTGGGCGTCTTTTTTGGCGCTAAAAAATATGGGCGTCATTTTTGTCTCCACATTATTTAAGTCTCATTATTTATTGCTTCTGGTTGCTAGAAGCTTGTTCACTGGCATTTTTTTCCCATTCCTGAAACTGTCATTTAAGGAATTTGATCAATTTTGCTTTATATGTTGTTTTTTTCTTTTACATATTGCAAGATGTTCCACGTTGCAACTGAGTCAGAAGTTACTACAGGAAAATCACTGCACAGTGCTGGAGCTACCAAGCTAAGTCTGCTATAAACTTTTGGTATCTGTTTCTCCAGCTGTTATTTGTATTGCATGTCATGTCAAACTTATTAATGCAGATAAAATTTCCTTTAGTACTGTTACATTACCTGTTGCTGTCCGTCAACATCTAATTTTCAGAGTGTTCCTGATAACATAAGAGATTTTATTTTTTAAATCCATTAAGAAGGCTATGTCTGTTATTTCTCCTTCTAGTATACATAAAAGTCTTTTAAAACTTCTCTTTTTTTCAGATGAATTTTTAAATGAACATCATCATTCTGATACTGATAATGGTTCTTCTGGTTCAGAGGTTTCTGTCTCAGAGGTTGATGCTGATAAATCCTTGTATTTGTTCAAGATGGAATTTATTCGTTCTTTACTTAAAGAAGTGTTATTTGCATTAGAAATAGAGGATACTGGTCCTCTTGATACTAAATGTAAACGTTTAAATAAGGTTTTTAAATCTCCTGTAGTTATTCCAGAAGTGTTTTATCTCCCTGATGCTATTTCTGAAGTAATTTCCAGGGAATGGAATAATTTGGGTAATTTATTTACTCCTTCTAGACGTTTAAGCAAATTATATCCTGTGCCATCTGACAGATTAGAGTTTGTTGGGACAAAAATCCCTAAGGTTATGGGGCTGTCTCTACTCCTGCTAATGTACTACTATTCCTATGGCAGATAGTACTTCATTTAAGGATCCTTTAGATAGGAAAATTGAATCCTTTCTAAGAAAAGCTTACTTATGTTCAGGTAATCTTCTTAGACCTGCTATATTTTTAGCGGATGTTGCTGCAGCTTCAACTTTTTGGTTAGATGCTTTAGCGCAACAAGTAACAGATCATAATTTTATAGCATTATTATTATTCTATAACATGCTAATAATTTTATTGGTGATACCATCTTTTGATATCATTAGAGTTGATGTCAGGTATATGTCTCTAGCTATTTTAGCTAGAAAAGCTTTATGGATTAAACTTGGAATGCTGACATGTCTTCTAAGTCAACTTTGCTTTCCCTTTCTTTCCAGGGTAAATAATCATTTCGTTCCTTTCCTCACAACAAGGAACAAAAGCCTGATCCTTCATCCTCAGGAGCGGTATCAGTTTGGAAACTATTTCCAGTTTGGAATATATCCAAGCCTTATAGAATCCTATAGCCAGCTCTTAAGTACCTATGAAGGTGCGGCCCTTATTCCAGCTCAGCTGGTATGGGGCAGATTACGTTTTCTTCAAAGAAATTTGGATCAATTCCGTTCTTAATCTCTGGTTTCAGAAACATTGTTTCAGGAAGGTACAGAATTGGCTTCAAGTTAAGGCCTCCTGCTAAGAGATTCTTTTCTTTCCCGTGTCCCAATTGACACAGCAAGGCTCAGCATTTCTGAAATGTGTTTCAGATCTAGAGTTGGCTGGAGTATTTATGCCAGTTCCAGTTCTGGAACAGGGGCTGGGGTTTTATTTTATCTCTTCATTGTACCAAAGAAGGTCAATTCCTTCAGACCAGTTATGGATCTATCATTATTGAATCGTTATGTTAGGATACCAACATTCAAAATGGTTACTGTAGGTCTATCCTGCCTTTTGTTTAGCAAGGGCATTATATGTCTACAATAGATTTACAGGATGTGTATCTGCATATTCCGATTCATCCAGATCACTTTTAGTGTCTGAGATTCTCTTTTTAGACAAGCATTACCAGTTTTGTGGCTCTACTATTTGGTCTAGCCTCAGTTCCAAGAATTTTTTTCAAAGGTTCTCGGTGCCCTTCTTTCTGTAATCAGAGAATAGGGTTTTGGTATTTCCTTATTTGGACGATATCTTGGTACTTGCTCAGTCTTCTCATTTTCGAAGAATCTCATACGAATCGACTTGTGTTGTTTCTTCAAGTTCATGGTTGGAGGATCAATTTACCAATCAGTTTATTGATTCCTCAGACAAGGGTAACCTTTTTAGGTTTCTAGATAAATTCAGTGTCTATGACTCTGTCCTTGTCAGACAAGAGAAGTTTAACATTGATATCAGCTTGTCAAAACCTTCAGTCACAATCATTCCCTTTGGTAGCCTTATGCATGGAAATGTTGGATCTTAGGACTGCCGCATCAGATGCGATCTCCTTTGCTCGTTTTCACATGCGACCTCTTCAGCTCTGTATGCTGAACCAATGGTGCAGGGATTACTCAAAGATAACTCAATTAATATCTTTAAACCGCTTTTACGACACTCTCTGACATGGTGGACAGATCACCATCGTTTAGTTCAGGGGGCTTCTTTGTTCTTCCGACCTGGACTATAATCTCAACAGATACGAGTCTTACAGGTTGGGGAGCTGTGTGAGGGTATCTGACGGCACAAGGGGTTTGGGAATCTCAGGAGGTGAGATTTCCGATCAATATTTTGGAACCCCGTGCAATTTTCAGAGCTCTTCAGTCTTGGCCTCTTCTGAAGAGAGAGTTGTTCATTGTTTTCAGATAAGACATTGTCACAACTGTGGCATACATCAATCATCAAGGAGGGACTCACAGTCCTCTGGCTATGAAAGAAGTATCTCGAATTTTGGTTTGGGCGGAATCCAGCTCCTGTCTAATCTCTGCGGTTTATATCCCAGGTATGGACAATTGGAAAGCGGATTATCTCAGTCGCCAAACGTTGCATCCGGGCGAATGGTCTCTTCACCCAGAGGTATTTCTTCAGATTGTTCAAATGTGGGAACTTCCAGAAATAGTTCTGATGGCTTCTCATCTAAACAAGAAACTTCCCAGGTATCTGTCCAGATCCCGGGATCCTCAGGCGGAGGCAGTGGATGCATTTTCACTTCCTTGGAAGTATCATCCTGCCTATATCTTTCCGCCTCTAGTTCTTCTTCCAAGAGTAATCTCCAAGATTCTGAAGGAATGCTCGTTTGTTCTGCTGGTAGCTCCGGCATGGCCTCACAGGTTTTGGTATGCGGATCTTGTCCGGATGGCCTCTTGCCAACCGTGGACTCTTCCGTTAAGACCAGACCTTTTGTCTCAAGGTCCTTTTTTCCATCAGGATCTGAAATCCTTAATTTTAAGGTATGGAGATTGAACGCTTGATTCTTGGTCAAAGAGGTTTCTCTGACTCTGTGATTAATGCTATGTTACAGGCTCGTACATCTATATCCAGAGAGATATATTATAGAGTCTGGAAGACTTTTATTTCTTGGTGTCTTTCTCATCATTTTTCTTGGCATTCTTTTAGAATACCGAGAATTTTACAATTTCTTCAGGATGGTTTGGATAAGGGTTTGTCCGCAAGTTCTTTGAAAGGACAAATCTCTGCTCTTTCTGTTCTTTTTCACAGAAAGATTGCTATTCTTCCTGATATTCATTGTTTTGTACAAGCTTTGGTTCGTATAAAACCTGTCATTAAGTCAATTTCTCCTCCTTGGAGTTTGAATTTGGTTCTGGGAGCTCTTCAAGCTCCTCCGTTTGAACCTATGCATTCATTGGACATTAAATTACTTTCTTGGAAAGTTTTGTTCCTTTTGGCCATCTCTTCTGCTAGAAGAGTTTCTGAATTATCTGCTCTTTCGTGTGAGTCTCCTTTTCTGATTTTTCATCAGGATAAGGCGGTGTTGCGAACTTCTTTTGAATTTTTACCTAAAGTTGTGAATTCCAACAACATTAGTAGAGAAATTGTGGTTCCTTCATTATGTCCTAATCCTAAGAATTCTAAGGAGAAATCGTTGCATTCTTTGGATGTTGTTAGAGCTTTGAAATATTATGTTGAAGCTACGAAATCTTTCTGTAAGACTTCTAGTCTATTTGTTATCTTTTCCGGTTCTAGGAAAGGCCAGAAAGCTTCTGCCATTTCTTTGGCATCTTGGTTGAAATCTTTAATTCATCTTGCCTATGTTGAGTCGGGTAAAATTCCGCCTCAGAGAATTACAGCTCATTCTACTAGGTCAGTATCTACTTCCTGGGCGTTTAGGAATGAAGCTTCGGTTGACCAGATCTGCAAAGCAGCAACTTGGTCCTCTTTGCATACTTTTACTAAATTCTACCATTTTGATGTATTTTCTTCTTCTGAAGCAATTTTTGGTAGAAAAGTTCTTCAGGCAGCGGTTTCAGTTTGAATCTTCTGCTTAGGTTTTTCATTAAACTTTATTTTGGGTGTGGATTATTTTCAGCAGGAATTGGCTGTCTTTATTTTATCCCTCCCTCTCTAGTGACTCTTGTGTGGAAAGATCCACATCTTGGGTAGTCATTATCCCATACGTCACTAGCTCATGGACTCTTGTTAATTACATGAAAGAAAACATAATTTATGTAAGAACTTACCTGATAAATTCATTTCTTTCATATTAACAAGAGTCCATGAGGCCCACCCTTTTTTTTTTTTTTGGGGTGGTTATGATTTTTTTTGTATAAAGCACAATTATTCCAATTCCTTATTTTATATGCTTCGCACTTTTTTTCTTATCACCCCACTTCTTGGCTATTCGTTAAACTGATTTGTGGGTGTGGTGAGGGGTGTATTTATAGGCATTTTAAGGTTTGGGAAACTTTGCCCCTCCTGGTAGGAATGTATATCCCATACGTCACTAGCTCATGGACTCTTGTTAATATGAAAGAAATGAATTTATCAGGTAAGTTCTTACATAAATTATGTTTTTCCAAATTCTACAAATTTTATATTTTTGCCTCGGTTGAGGTTTCCTTTGGGAGAAAAGTTCTTCAAGCGGTGGTGCCTTCTGTTTAGCTCCGCCTGTCTTGTTCTCCCTCCCTTCCATTCTGTGTCCTCTAGCTTGGGTATTGGTTCCCACTAGTAATTAGAATGGATTTGTGGACTCTCCATGCCATTGGAAAGAAAACAAAATGTATGCTTACCTGATAAATAATTTTCTTTCCTCGAATGGAGTCCACAGCCCGCCCTTTATTTGAGTTAAGACAGCATTTTTTGTGTAAACCTCAGGCACCTCTATACCCTTGTCATCTTCTGTTTCCATTTTGCTTTGGCCGAATGACTGGGGATTATGGGTAATGGGAGTGACACTTAAAGTGAATGTAAAGTTTCAAGAATTTAAGCCCTGTTTTTAAAAAATAGTTTTAGTTTTTTAAATACTTAACTTTTCTTCCTTGCAAGCGTGGAACACAGGAGCAGCGATTTCCCTGCCCCCAGGTCGTCTCTTCTTACGTCAGAAATTACGAATTTGGCTTCCTCCAATCACGGCGTGGCCTCAGGCAATGTTTGCTCTGGGGGGGAAGCCATTATTGGAGGAAGCCAGATTCGTCATTTCTGACGTAAGAAGAGACGACCTGGGGGAGGGGGAATCGCTGCTTCGATGTTCCACGCTTGAAAGGAAGAAAAGGTAAGTATTTAAAAAAAATGGCTGAAATGTAAACTTTCATGAATGAAAGTGCCCTTGTTTTTAATAGTATTTTTAAAACAGGGCTTTAATTTGTGAAACTTTACATTCACTTTAATAGTTCTGCTAGGGTGTTCGTTGCCGCCTCCTGCTGGCCAGGAGTTTAATTCCCTCTAGTAATTAGAATGTATTTGTGGACTCTCCATGCTAGGAAAGAAAGAACTTTATCAGGTAGGCATACATTTTGTTTTTTAAGATCACTGCATTTCCCTTTTTGTTTGCAGTATACTGTATTAAACACAAATACTTCTAGTAAAAGCTGTCACTGTTGTAGTGATGCATGACACGTGGCGCATACATCAGTAGAACGTGTGCATGCGCTTATGGCTGCTCAATGCGTTAAGTGTACTGTCTTCCTTATCAGCACTGTCCAATTCATATTACTGCCGGCACACTCTGTGTTTCACTTCTATTATCAATTTTTCTTTGTTCTCTTGCTATCTTTATTTGAAAAAGAAAGTCCAGAACCCTGGACAGCATTTGTTTATTGGTGGATGAATTTATTCACCAATCGGCAAGAATAACCCAGGTTGTTCACCAAAAATGGGCCGGCATCTAAACTTACATTCTTGCTTTTCAAATAAAGATACCAAGAGAATGAAGAACATTTGCTAATTGGAGTAAATTAGAAAGTTGCTTAAAATTGCTGCTCTATCTGAATCACAAAAGAAAAAAATTGTGTTCAGTGTCCCTTTAAGTACACAAGTTATTGATAGAAAGGCAATAGGTTAAGCACACAACCAGCATGGTTTGCTTATTCTATGGACCTCATAACCCATATTCTTTCTTTTTCAGGGCTTTCCAACAGGTGCTGTAAAGATGGCGCCAGTTCCTACATCTGCTCATGGCACTGCTGCAGCATCAGGGTTGGGAGCCGTATCCAGTAAACCTGCAGGTAGTACTATCATCTATTTGTATAGCCCCATAAAATCCCATAGTGCACTGCTTCTTTATAAGATCAGACAAAAGCGCAGTTTAAAGGGTCATGAAACCCAAACCTTGTCTTTCATGATTCAGACACAGCAGGCAATTTTAAACAACTGCCCAAATTTCTTCTATTATTTAATTTGCTTCCTTCTCTTGTTATCCTTTGTTGAAAGCTTTACCTCGGTAAGCTCAGGAGCAGCAGATAACCTAGGTTCTAGCTGCTGATTGGTGGCTGCATATATATACTGATTGTCATTGGCTCACCCATGTGTTCAGCTACAACTCAGTAGTGTATTGTTGCTCCTTCAACAAGTGATAACAAAAAATGAAGCCTATTTGATCATAGAATTAAACTGGGAAGTTGTTTAAAATGCAATGTTCTACGTAAATCATGAGACTTTTTACATTTACTTCTATTATCCAATTTGCTTCGTTATCTTGATATCCTTTGTTGAAAGTTATACCTAGGTAAGCTCAGGAGCAGCAGTGCTCTACTGGGAGCTTACTGCTGATTGGCGGCTGCACATATGACTTGTCATTGGCTCACCTGAGGGGTTCTCCTAGCTCCAATTAGTGTTGCTGCTCTGAGTTGATTTTAACTTTGTGTTTAACACCTTTGCATGGATTAATCACTTAGTTATGTGCAAGAAACCGTGGCATAGTGAAGTGCTTATAATATATAAGGACATTTTCTATTCTAGAGGATCTTGTCTAAACTTCAGTTTTGCCCCTCTGTGCCATAGTTTTAGTTTTTGTATAGGATCATTAAAGGGACACTGAACCCAATTTTTTTATTTTGTGATTTAGATCACAACGAACGAACGAAGAAAAATTGTTAATATGAGTAAATCAGAAAGTTGCTTAAAATCGTATGCTCTATCTGAATCATGAAATATAAAATTTGGGTTAAGTGTCCCTTTAACTACTTCACTCCAGATGGAAAAACTTTATTGTAAATGACAAATTATGAGGGGCTGTCATCCAAAAACTTGTTACAATAAAGTGATTTTTTTATGTTTCCTCATTAATACAGCCAACACTTATTTTATTTATGTCAGCACCTAAGGCATGTTGGGTTTTGTAGTTGTATTCACCCTTTTAACTATGAATCTTTACCTTCAAATGCACCCTGTGGTGGAAACCTTTCTTTTTTTTCCAATTACTTGAACCCTTCTTCCCTACAAAATCTAGAGAGGCTGGGGAGGTTCAGAATTAATTTTAGCTATATTAATTCTGACGCACCAAGTCTGTTTCGCATCAAGCCAAGTCATTTGTTGGGAGTCGAACCGTTCTGTTAATGAAAGTTTGTAACAGGTCAATAAGTAACTATTCCTATCTTATAGCCTCTAATTTCATTATCTCTTCGCAGCAATAGGGCAAACAGCTCCCGCCGCTTCTGCACCTGCCATCTCTGCACTCACCACTTCCTCTCAAATCACCAAAGCCTTCCAATTTTCTCCTGCTGGGTGAGATCTGAAAGCGAACACTTTTTTATGGCAAAATATAATATTATTTGCTATTTATTTGTAGTGGTTTTGATAATATTATGTTTCATGTTGTGAATGTGTTTTTTTTTTCCCTTTAAAATCACCTTTGATGGAGACTGGATCAAAACCAATGTAATCTGCTTGGGAATCAAATTAGCGAAATTTCAGGATTTAGTTCTAATCTTTCATTCCTTTACGGCTCCATTTATCAATGTCCGGCAGACAAGGTTCACAGCTAGGATCAAAGGTGACAGAGAGCTTAGGAAGCAGCAGTATTAAGACACCTGCTTCTTAGCTATTAGTTGCAAGCCTGAACCACAAGGCTGGAGCCCTTAGTGTTATTTTGTATCATGCTTTTTTTTTTTTTTTTTTTTTTGCAATTGAGAAAATTTGGGATTTATTGAAAATATTATTTCACCTATTTTTTATTTTTTTTTGTTTCTGCAATTCTTTTTAATTCTAGATTGCTAACTTGTAATTATTATATATATTTTTCTTTCATGTAATTGGCAAGAGTCCATGAGCTAGTGACGTATGGGATATATAATTCTACCAGGAGGGGCAAAGTTTCCCAAACCTCAAAATGCCTATAAATACACCCCTCACCACACCCACAATTCAGTTTTACAAACTTTGCCTCCTATGGAGGTGGTGAAGTAAGTTTGTGCTAAGATTTCTACGTTGACATGCGCTTCTCAGCATTTTTTGAAGCCCAATTCCTCTCAGAGTACAGTGAATGTCAGAGGGATGTGAAGAGAGTAGCACCTATTGATTGCAATGGTTTTCCTCACGGGGATCTATTTCATAGGTTCTCTGTTATCAGTCGTAGAGATTCATCTCCTACCTCCCTTTTCAGATCGACGATATACTCTCATATTCCATTACCTGATAACCATTTCAGTACTGGTTTAGCTATCTGCTATATGTGGATGGGTGTATTTTGGTAAGTATGTTTTCATTACTTAAGACACTCTCAGCTATGGTTTGGCTTTTTATGTATTTATATGAAGTTCTAAATATATGTATTGTACTTATTTTGCCATGATTCAGGTTTTCAGTATATTTCCTTTTGCAGACTGTCCGTTTCATATCTGGGAAATGCTTTTTTATGAAAATGTATTTCTTACCTGGGGTATAGTCTCTTTTTCAAATTGACTTTCTTTTAAATTCGCGGGCAGAATTAGGCTCGCGAGGGTGCAAAATACCAAAGTTTATTGCGTCATTCTTGGTGCAAAATTTTTTGGTGCAAAGTTACGTTCATTGACTCAAATTCGTCATTTCCGGCATCTTAGTTGACGCCGAGTCCTTCACAAGGTTGCGTCATCTATGACGCGAGTGTGACTTTTTAGCTCCAAAAAATAATTTTCTGTTTGTTGTGCGTCATACTTGGCGCCAAATATTTTCATTATTTAAGACAACATTTTTATTTGCCTCTAGCCTTTTTTCTATGTCAAAGGGCTATGCTGTTTGCATTTTTTCCCATTCCTGAAACTGCTATATAAGGAAATTGATAATTTTGCTTTATATGTTGTTTTTTTCTCTTACATTTGCAAGATGTCTCAATCTGATCCTGTCTCAGAATTCACTATTGGATCCCAGCTGCATGATAACTGTTCTACCAACGCTAAGTGCATTTGTTGTAAACTTGTGGAGATTATACCTCCAGCTGTGGTTTGTAATAGTTGTCATGATAAACTTTTACATGCAGAAAATGTATCCATCAGTAGTAGTTCATTACCTGTTGCTGTTCCTTCATCATCTAATGTACAAGATATACCTGTAAATTTAAAAGAATTTATTTCTGATTCTATTCAGAAGGCTTTGTCTGCCAATCCCGCCTTCTAATAAACGTAAAAGGTCTTTCAAAACTTCTCATAGAGTTGATGAAATTTCAAATGACTGGCAACATACTGATTTATCCTTCTCTTCTGATGAGAGTCTATCTGATTCAGAAGATCCTGCCTCAGATATTGATATTGACAAATCTTCTTATTTATTTAAAATGGAGTATATTCGTTCTTTATTAAAAGAAGTGTTGATTACATTGGATATGGAGGAAACTAGTCCTCTTGATATTAAAACTAGTAAACGTTTAAATTCTGTTTGTAAACCTCCTGTGGTTATTCCATAGGTTTTTCCAGTTCCTGGTGCTATTTCTGATATGATTTCTAAAGAATGGAATAAGCCTGGTACTTATTTTATTCCTTGTTCAAGGTTTAAAAAAATGTATCCTTTGCCAGCAGTTAATTTGGACTTTTGGGAAAAGATCCCCAAGGTTGATGGGACTATCTCTACTCTTGCTAAACGTACTACTATTCCTACGGAAGTTAGTACTTCTTTTAAAGATCCTTTAGATAGAAAACTTGAATATTATCTAAGGAAGGCTTATTTATATTCAGGTCATCTTCTTAGGCCTGCCATTTCTTTGGCTGATGTTGCAGCTGCTTTAACTTTTTGGTTGGAAACTTTAGCGCAACAAGTATCAGATCATGATTTGTCTAGCATTGTTAAGTTGATTCAACATGCTAATAATTTCATTTGTGATGCCATTTTTTATATCATCAAAATTGATGTTAAAGCTATGTCTTTAGCTATTTTAGCTAGAAGAGCTTTGTGGCTAAAATCTTGGAATGCTGATATGACTTCTAAATCCAGATTGTTTTCTCTTTCTTTCCAAGGTAATAAATTATTTGATTCTCAGTTGGATTCAATAATTTCAACTGTCACTGGGGGGAAGGGAGTTTTTTTGTCTCAGGATAAGAAACCTAAAGGTAAATCTAAAGCTTCTAACCGTTTTCGTTCCTTTCGTCATAATAAGGAACAGAAATCTAATCCTTCCCCAAAGGAATCTGTTTCCAATTGGAAGCCTTCCACAAATTGGAATAAATCCAAGCCATTTAAGAGATCAAAGCCAGCCCCAAGTCCGCATTAAGGTGCGGCCCTCATTCCAGCACAGCTGGTAGGGGGCAGATTAAAATTCTTCAAAGATGTTTGGATCAGTTCGGTCCAAAATCATTGGATTCAGAGTATTGTCTCTCAGGGGTACAGAATAGGATTCAGAGTAAGACCACCTGTGAGAAGATTTTTTTCTCTCACGCATTCCAGCGAACCCAGTAAAGGCTCAGGCTTTCCTAAAGTGTGTTTCAGACCTGAAGTTTTCAGGGGTAATCATGCCAGTTCCGTTTCAGGAACAGGGCCTGGAGTTTTATTCAAATCTATTCATTGTCCCAAAGAAAGAAAATTAATTCAGACCAGTTTTGGATCTAAAGATTTTGAATCGATATGTAAGAGTACCAACTTACAAGATGGTGACTATAAGGACTATTCTGCCTTTTGTTCAGCAAGGGCATTATATGTCCGCAATAGATTTACAGGATGCATATCTTCATATTCCGATTCATCCGGATCACTATCAGTTCCTGAGATTCTCTTTTCTAGACAAGCATTACCAATTTGTTGCTCTTCCTTTTGGCATAGCAACAGCTCCAAGAATCTTTTAAAAGGTTCTCTGTGCCCTACTCTCTGTAATCAGAGAGCGGGGTATTGCAGTGTTTCCTTATTTGGACGATATCTTGGTACTTGCTCAGTCTTTACATTCTGCAGAATCTCACGTGAATCAACTAGTGTTGTTTCTTCAAAGACATGGTTGGAGGATCAATTTACCAAAAAGTTCTTTGATTCCTCAGACAAAGGTAACCTTTTTAGGTTTCCAGATAGATTCAGTGTCCATGACTTTGTCTCTAACAGACAAGAGACGTTTGAAATTGGTTGCAGCCTGTTGGAACCTTTAGTCTCAGTCATTCCCTTCAGTTGCTATGTGCATGGAAGTTTTAGGTCTCATGACTGCAGCATCAGACGCGATCCCATTTGCTCGTTTTCATGAGACCTCTCCAGCTTTGTATGCTGAACCAATGGTGCAGGGATTATACAAGGATATCACAATTAATATCCTTAAATCCCAATGTTTGACTTTCTCTGACTTGGTGGTTAGATCACCATTGTATAACTTTAGGGGCCTCTTTCATTCGTCCAAACTGGACTGTGATCACAACAGATGCGAGTCTTTCAGGTTGGGGAGCTGTTTGGGGATCTCTGACAGCACAAGGGGTTTGGAAATCTCAAGAGGCGAGATTACCAATCAGTATTTTGGAACTCCGTGCAATTCTCAGGGCTCTTCAGTTTTGGCCTCTGTTGAAGAGAGAACCATTCATTTGTTTTCAGACAGACAATATCACAACCGTGGCATATGTCAATCATCAGGGTGGGACTCACAGTCCTCAAGCTATGAAATAAGTATCTCAGATACTTGTTTGGGCGGAATCCAGCTCCTGTCTAATTTCTGCGGTTCATATCCCAGGTGTAGACAATTGGGAAGCGGATTATCTCAGTCGTCAGACTTTACATCCGGGAGAATGGTCTCTTCACCCAGATGTGTTTTCTCAAATTGTTCAGATGTGGGGGCTTCCAGAAATAGATCTGATGGCTTCTCATCTTAAACAAGAAACTTCCCAGGTACCTGTTCAGGTCCAGGGATCCTCAGGCGGAAGCAGTGGATGCGTTGACACTTCCGTGGTGTTATCAACCTGCTTATGTTTTCCCGCCTCTAGTTCTTCTTCCAAGAGTGATCTCCAACATCATTATGGAGCAATAGTTTGTGCTGCTGGTGGCTCCAGCATGGCCTCACAGGTTTTGGTATGCGGATCTTGTTCAGATGTCCAGTTGCCAACCTTGGCCACTTCCATTAAGGCCAGACCTTCTATCTCAAGGTCTGTTTTTCCATCATGATCTCAAATCATTAAATTTGAAGGTATGGAAATTGAACTCTTAGTGCTTAGTCATAGAAGTTTCTCTGACTCAGTGATTAATACTATGTTGCAGGCTCGTAAATCTGTTTCTAGAAAGATTTATTGTTGAGTTTTGAAGACTTATATTTCTCCAACATAGGTGTGTCCGGTCCACGGCGTCATCCTTACTTGTGGGATATTCTCTTCCCCAACAGGAAATGGCAAAGAGCCCAGCAAAGCTGGTCACATGATCCCTCCTAGGCTCCGCCTACCCCAGTCATTCTCTTTGCCGTTGTACAGGCAACATCTCCACGGAGATGGCTTAGAGTTTTTTAGTGTTTAACTGTAGTTTTTCATTATTCAATCAAGAGTTTGTTATTTTCAAATAGTGCTGGTACGTACTATTTACTCAGAAACAGAAAAGAGATGAAGAATTCTGTTTGTATGAGGAAAATGATTTTAGCAACCGTAACTAAAATCCATGGCTGTTCCACACAGGACTGTTGAGAGCAATTAACTTCAGTTGGGGGAACAGGTTGCAGTCTCTTGCTGCTTGAGGTATGACACATTCTAACAAGACGATGTAATGCTGGAAGCTGTCATTTTCCCTATGGGATCCGGTAAGCCATGTTTATTACGATTGTAAATAAGGGCTTCACAAGGGCTTATTTAAACTGTAGACTTTTTCTGGGCTAAATCGATTGATTATTAACACATATTTAGCCTTGAGGAATCATTTTATCTGGGTATTTTGATATAATAATATCGGCAGGCACTGTTTTAGACACCTTATTCTTTAGGGGCTTTCCCCAAGCATAGGCAGAGTCTCATTTTCGCGCCGGTGTTGCGCACTTGTTTTTGAGAGGCATGGCATGCAGTCGCATGTGAGAGGAGCTCTGATACTTAGAAAAGACTTCTGAAGGCGTCATTTGGTATCGTATTCCCCTTTGGGTTTGGTTGGGTCTCAGCAAAGCAGATACCAGGGACTGTAAAGGGGTTTAAAGCTTAAAACGGCTCCGGTTCCGTTATTTTAAGGGTTAAAGCTTCCAAAATTGGTATGCAATATTTTCAAGGCTTTAAGACGCTGTGGTGAAAATTTGGTGAATTTTGAACAATTCCTTCATGTTTTTTCGCAATTGCAGTAATAAAGTGTGTTCAGTTTAAAATTTAAAGTGACAGTAACGGTTTTATTTTAAAACGTTTTTTGTACTTTCTGATCAAGTTTATGCCTGTTTAACATGTCTGAACTACCAGATAGACTGTGTTCTGAATGTGGGGAAGCCAGAATTCCTATTCATTTAAATAAATGTGATTTATGTGATAATGACAATGATGCCCAAGATGATTCCTCAAGTGAGGGGAGTAAGCATGGTACTGCATCATTCCCTCCTTCGTCTACACGAGTCTTGCCCACTCAGGAGGCCCCTAGTACATCTAGCGCGCCAATACTCCTTACTATGCAACAATTAACGGCTGTAATGGATAATTCTGTCAAAAACATTTTAGCCAAAATGAACCCTTGTCAGCGTAAGCGTGGCTGCTCTGTTTTAGTTACTGAAGAGCATGACGACGCTGATATTAATATCCCTGAAGGGCCCCTAACCCAATCTGAGGGGGCCAGGGAGGTTTTGTCTGAGGGAGAAATTACTGATTTAGGGAACATTTCTCAGCAGGCTGAATCTGATGTGATTACATTTAAATTTAAATTGGAACATCTCCGCATTTTGCTTAAGGAGGTATTATCCACTCTGGATGATTGTGAAAATTTAGTCATCCCAGAGAAACTATGTAAAATGGACAAGTTCCTAGAGGTGCCGGGGCTCCCAGAAGCTTTTCCTATACCCAAGCGGGTGGCGGACATTGTTAATAAAGAATGGGAAAGGCCCGGTATTCCTTTCGTCCCTCCCCCCATATTTAAAAAATTGTTTCCTATGGTCGACCCCAGAAAGGACTTATGGCAGTCAGTCCCCAAGGTCGAGGGAGCGGTTTCTACTTTAAACAAACGCACCACTATTCCAATAGAGGATAGTTGTGCTTTCAAAGATCCTATGGATAAAAAATTAGAAGGTTTGCTTAAAAAGATGTTTGTTCAGCAGGGTTACCTTCTACAACCCATTTCATGCATTGTCCCTGTCACTACTGCCGCATATTTCTGGTTTGATGAACTGCTTAAGGTGCTCGATAGTGACTCTCCTCCTTATGAGGAGATTATGGACAGAATCAATGCTCTCAAATTCTAGACGCCTCTTTGCAATTGGCTAAGTTAGCGGCTAAGAACTCTGGGTTTGCTATTGTGGCGCGCAGAGCGCTTTGGTTGAAATCTTGGTCGGCTGATGCGTCTTCCAAGAACAAGCTACTAAACATTCCTTTCAAGGGGAAAACGTTGTTTGGTCCTGACTTGAAAGAGATTATCTCTGATATCACTGGGGGTAAGGGCCACGCCCTTCCTCAGGATCGGCCGTTCAAGGCAAAAAATAGACCTAATTTTCGTCCCTTTCGTAAAAACGGACCAGCCCAAGGTGCTACGTCCTCTAAGCAAGAGGGTAATACTTCTCAGGCCAAGCCAGCTTGGAGACCAATGCAAGGCTGGAACAAGGGAAAGCAGGCCAAGAAACCTGCCACTGCTACCAAGACAGCATGAAATATTGGCCCCCGATCCGGGACCGGATCTGGTGGGGGGCAGACTCTCTCTCTTCGCTCAGGCTTGGGCAAGAGATGTTCTGGATCCTTGGGCGCTAGAAATAGTCTCCCAGGGTTATCTTCTGGAATTCAAGGGACTTCCCCCAAGGGGGAGGTTCCACAGGTCGCAGTTGTCTTCAGACCACATAAAAAGACAGGCGTTCTTACATTGTGTAGAAGACCTGTTAAAAATGGGAGTGATTCATCCTGTTCCATTAAGAGAACAAGGGATGGGGTTCTACTCCAATCTGTTCATAGTTCCCAAAAAAGAGGGAACGTTCAGACCAATCCTAGATCTCAAGATCTTAAACAAATTTCTCAAGGTCCCATCGTTCAAGATGGAAACCATTCGAACTATCCTTCCTTCCATCCAGGAAGGTCAATTCATGACCACGGTGGATTTAAAGGATGCGTATCTACATATTCCTATCCACAAGGAACATCATCGGTTCCTAAGGTTTGCATTCCTGGACAAACATTACCAGTTCGTGGCGCTTCCTTTCGGATTAGCCACTGCTCCAAGGATTTTCACAAAGGTACTAGGGTCCCTTCTAGCGGTGCTAAGACCAAGGGGCATTGCAGTAGTACCTTACCTGGACGACATTCTGATTCAAGCGTCGTCCCTTCCTCAAGCAAAGGCTCACACGGACATTGTCCTGGCCTTTCTCAGATCTCACGGCTGGAAAGTGAACGTGGAAAAGAGTTCTCTATCCCCGTCAACAAGGGTTCCCTTCTTGGGAACAATTATAGACTCCTTAGAAATGAGGATCTTTCTAACAGAGGCCAGAAAAACAAAGCTTCTGGACTCTTGTCGGATACTTCATTCCGTTCCTCTTCCTTCCATAGCTCAGTGCATGGAAGTGATCGGTTTGATGGTGGCGGCGATGGACATAGTTCCTTTTGCGCGCATTCATCTAAGACCATTACAACTGTGCATGCTCAGTCAGTGGAATGGGGACTATACAGACTTGTCTCCGAAGATACAAGTAAATCAGAGGACCAGAGACTCACTCCGTTGGTGGCTGTCCCTGGACAATCTGTCTCAAGGGATGATGTTCCACAGACCAGAGTGGGTCATTGTCACGACCGACGCCAGTCTGATAGGCTGGGGCGCGGTCTGGGGATCCCTGAAAGCTCAGGGTCTTTGGTCTCGGGTAGAATCTCTTCTACCGATAAATATTCTGGAACTGAGAGCGATATTCAATGCTCTCCAGGCCTGGCCCCAGCTTGCGAGGACCAGGTTCATACGGTTTCAATCAGACAACATGACGACTGTTGCGTACATCAACCATCAGGGGGGAACAAGAAGTTCCCTAGCGATGGAAGAAGTAACCAAAATTATTCTTTGGGCGGAGTCTCACTCCTGCCACCTGTCTGCTATCCACATCCCAGGAGTGGAAAATTGGGAAGCGGATTTTCTGAGTCGGCAGACATTGCATCCGGGGGAGTGGGAACTCCATCCGGAAATCTTTGCCCAAGTCACTCACCTGTGGGGCATTCCAGACATGGATCTGATGGCCTCTCGTCAGAACTTCAAAGTTCCTTGCTACGGGGCCAGATCCAGGGATCCCAAGGCGGCTCTAGTGGATGCACTAGTAGCACCTTGGACCTTCAAACTAGCTTATGTGTTCCCGCCATTTCCTCTCATCCCCAGGCTGATAGCCAGGATCAAGCAGGAGAGGGCGTCGGTGATCTTGATAGCTCCTGCGTGGCCACGCAGGACTTGGTATGCAGATCTGGTGAATATGTCATCGGCTCCACCTTGGAAGCTACCTTTGAGACGAGACCTTCTGGTTCAGGGTCCGTTCGAACATCCGAATCTGGTTTCACTCCAGCTGACTGCTGGGAGATTGAACGCTTGATTTTATCGAAGCGAGGATTCTCAGATTCTGTTATCGGTACTCTTGTTCAGGCCAGAAAGCCTGTGACTAGAAAGATTTACCACAAAATTTGGAAAAAATATATCTGTTGGTGTGAATCTAAAGGATTCCCTTGGGACAAGGTTAAGATTCCTAGGATTCTATCCTTCCTTCAAGAAGGATTGGACAAAGGATTATCTGCTAGTTCCCTGAAGGGACAGATTTCTGCCTTGTCGGTATTACTTCACAAAAAGCTGGCAGCTGTGCCAGATGTTCAAGCCTTTGTTCAGGCTCTGGTTAGAATCAAGCCTGTTTACAAACCTTTGACTCCTCCTTGGAGTCTCAATTTAGTTCTTTCAGTTCTTCAGGGGGTTCCGTTTGAACCCTTACATTCCGTTGATATTAAGTTATTATCTTGGAAAGTTTTGTTTTTAGTTGCGATTTCTTCTGCTAGAAGAGTCTCAGAATTATCTGCTCTGCAGTGTTCTCCTCCTTATCTGGTGTTCCATGCAGATAAGGTGGTTTTACGTACTAAACCTGGTTTTCTTCCAAAAGTTGTTTCTAACAAAAACATTAACCAGGAGATTATCGTACCTTCTCTGTGTCCAAAGCCAGTTTCAAAGAAGGAACGTTTGTTGCACAATTTGGATGTTGTTCGCGCTCTAAAATTCTATTTAGATGCTACAAAGGATTTTAGACAAACATCTTCCTTGTTTGTTGTTTATTCAGGTAAGAGGAGAGGTCAAAAAGCAACTTCTACCTCTCTCTCTTTTTGGATTAAAAGCATCATCAGATTGGCTTACGAGACTGCCGGACGGCAGCCTCCCGAAAGAATCACAGCTCATTCCACTAGGGCTGTGGCTTCCACATGGGCCTTCAAGAACGAGGCTTCTGTTGATCAGATATGTAGGGCAGCGACTTGGTCTTCACTGCACACTTTTACCAAATTTTACAAGTTTGATACTTTTGCTTCTTCTGAGGCTATTTTTGGGAGAAAGGTTTTGCAAGCCGTGGTGCCTTCCATTTAGGTGACCTGATTTGCTCCCTCCCTTCATCCGTGTCCTAAAGCTTTGGTATTGGTTCCCACAAGTAAGGATGACGCCGTGGACCGGACACACCTATGTTGGAGAAAACAGAATTTATGTTTACCTGATAAATTTCTTTCTCCAACGGTGTGTCCGGTCCACGGCCCGCCCTGGTTTTTTTAATCAGGTCTGATATTTTATTTTCTTTAACTACAGTCACCACGGTACCATATGGTTTCTCCTATGCAAATATTCCTCCTTAACGTCGGTCGAATGACTGGGGTAGGCGGAGCCTAGGAGGGATCATGTGACCAGCTTTGCTGGGCTCTTTGCCATTTCCTGTTGGGGAAGAGAATATCCCACAAGTAAGGATGACGCCGTGGACCGGACACACCGTTGGAGAAAGAAATTTATCAGGTAAACATAAATTCTGTTTTCATGGTTTTCTTCTCATAAATTCTCCTGGCATTCTTTTAGAATTCCTAGAATTTTACAGTTTCTTCAAGATGGTTTGGATAAAGGTTTGTCTGCAAGTTCCTTGAAAGGACAAATCTCTGCTCTTTCTGTTTTATTCCACAGGAAAATTGCTAAGCTTCCTGATATTCATTGTTTTGTACAGGCTTTGATTCATATCAAGCCTGTCATTAAATCAATATCTCCTCCTTGGAGTCTTAATTTGGTTTTGAAGGCTTTGCAGGCTCCTCCATTTGAGCCTATGCATTATTTGGACATTAAACTACTTTCCTGGAAAGTGTTGTTCCTTTTGACCATCTGTTCTGCTAGAAGAGTTTCTGAATTATCCGCTCTCTCTTGTGAATCTCCTTTTCTGATTTTTCATCAGGATATGGCAGTTTTGCAGACTTCATTTAAATTCTTACCTAAGGTAGTGAATTCTAACAACATTAATAGGGAAATTGTTGTCCCTTCTTTGTGTTCTAATCCTAAGAATTCTTTGGAGAGATCTTTACATTCTTTGGCTGTCGTGAGAGCTCTGAAATATTATGTTGAAGCCACTAAAGATTTCAGGAAGACTTCTAGTCTACTTGTTATCCTTTCTGGTTCCAGGAAAGGTCAGAAGGCTTCTGCCGTTTCTTTGGCATCGTGGTTAAAGCTTTTGATTCATCAAGCTTATTTGGAGTTGGGTAAAGCCCCACCTCAGCTCATTCTGCTAGATCAGTTTCCACTTCTTGGGCTTTTAAGAATGAAGCTACGGTTGATCAGATTTGCAAAGCAGCATCTTGGTCTCCTTTGCATACATTTACTAAATTTTACCATTTTGATGTGTTTGCTTCTTCGGAAGCAGTTTTTGGTAGGAAAGTTCTTCAGGCAGCTGCTTCAGTTTAATTATTCTGCTTATGATTTAAGCTTTTATTTTTATTTTTTGAGAATAAACTTATATTTGGGTTGTGGATTTATTTTTTTCAGAGAAATTGCTGTTTTATTTTGTCCCTCCCTCTCTAGTGACTCTTGCGTGGAGTTCCACATCTTGGGTATTGCTATCCCATATGTCACTAGCTCATGGACTCTTGCCAATTACATGAAAGAAAACATAATTTATGTAAGAACTTACCTGATAAATTCATTTCTTTCATATTGGGAAGAGTCCATGAGGCCCACCCTTTTTTATGGTGGTTATGATTTTTTTCTATAAAGCACAATTATTTCCAAATTCCTTTGTTGATGCTTTTTACTCCTTTCTTTATCACCCCACTTCTTGGCTATTCGTTAAACTGAATTGTGGGTGTGGTGAGGGGTGTATTTATAGGCATTTTCAGGTTTGGGAAATTCTGCCCCTCCTGGTAGGATTGTATATCCCATACGTCACTAGCTCATGGACTCTTGCCAATATGAAAGAAATGAATTTATCAGGTAAGTTCTTACATAAATCATGTTTTCTTTCTTTCTTTCCTTTTCCCCACAGTTCTGGATTCAATTTTAGTAGTGTTTCTTCAGGGGTTTCTTCCTCTGCTACCATAGGAAGCAGCAAAGCAGGTCCAGGTAATGTATCACATGATTATCTGTCTGGGCTTTAACGATTATTCTAGAACTACTTAGATGGGTTGATCAAAGGGACACAAAACTTTTTTTTTTTTTTCTATAATGATTCAGCAAGAGCAGCAATTTTAAACAACTTTCTAATTTACTCCTATTATAATTTTTTATTCGTTCTTTTGCTATCTTTATTTGAAAAAGCAGGAATGTAACGCTTAGGAGCTGGCTTATTTTTGGTTCAGCACCTGGGTAGCGCTTGCTGATTGGTGGCTACATTTAGCGCTACACACGTGCAAAGTCAAAAATGGTCCAACTCCTAAGCTTTACATTCTTGCTTTTTCAAATTAAGATAGCAAGAGAACAAAGATTTTTTTTTTTAATAGGAGTAAATTAGAAAGTTGCTTAAATTGCATGCTCTATCTGGATCATTAAAGAAAAAAATGCATTTAGTGTCCCTTTTAATGGTCGCTAAACAAATAAATCACCAACCTTGGAAAAGTTTACATTTAATACACACTGAACTTCATGGTCTAAGGGGACATTTAAATAAAAAAAAATACTATATTTATCTGTAGCAGGGGTCAACAAATCTGTTCAAAATTTAGTTGCCAGAAAGAATATTTAGGAGCCAGGCTAATATTTTTGTATATAGATATATGGAGACTAACCCACAAAGTTAGGAGCCGGGAAGAAATTCTAGGAGCCAGTGGCACAAGATCCCTGGCGCTTTGGTTTCTTGAGCCCTGCTCTATAGCATTTTTATTTTAAAACAAATGTAATTCTTTTACTGTGTGTCTAACCCAAGTAAAAACGTTATGTTGCTATTCATTTGACAAACAAATAATGAAGATTCAATATTTTAGCTGTTTTGTTCATTGGTCCAATGAATTAATAAAATGTTTGTTCTCTGTTATTCTTTCTATGCAATAGATTGTTTTCATCCATTTGGTTTGTTCCGGTAATGAACAAATCCTGGACAACATATTTAAACGTTATTCATTTGGCAAACTAATATGAATGACTAATTTTTGCACATCTGTTTGACACGTAGTTAAAGTAGTGCTCTTGTGCCAGTCTAGATAAAATTAAACGGCTGTTAAGCCAATCTGGAGCACTTATACCTGTGTATGCTCATGTCATTGGTTGTTTCCTCATCTGGTGCAGAATAAGGGTGTGCTAGCAGAGCAACAGTGAAACATGGCTTAACGAACCCTGGATCCAGGGAGCCACTGGCTCCTAACTTTTTGAGTTATTCTCCATACATTTATATACAAATACCACTGTTTGCCCCTAGAAGTATGTCTGGCTCCTAAATATTATTACTGGCTTCTGTAGTAAAAGTTGAAATAGAGCATTTTATTGTTACACTATCCCTTTAACAATTTCCATTTTATTCTGATTTTAACATTGGAATCTCACATGGTATTTTGTTTTATTATTATTATTTCAGGAACTGCTGCTCCAACGAATCAAACCAGCCAGTCACCATCATTTGTGTTTGGACCAGTGAACAAGCTTGTGTTTGGTTCTGGGTCTGAAAGTAATTTTTCTTATGGATCTCTTAAACCTGCCAGTGGGCCAGCACCCACATTGCAGCCTTTACAAACTCCAGCGGTTTCCTCCTCCACCCCCACCAGTAAACCTGAAACTACAGCAACTAAATCAGAAGATGGGCTGTTTCAGAGCTTCTCTGGAGGAGAGACTCTAGGGAGCTTCTCTGGCCTACGAGTAGGACAAGCTGAGGAGGCACCCAGAGCTGCTGCTACTGCTCAGCCTGCTAAGTTATCAAGTTCCAACCCCATGTTCAGCTTTACTGGAGTGGTACCACCTTCAAAACCTGCAGAAGCATCTTCCACAACAAACAGTTCCTCAACTGTGCTGTTTGGTAATGCCCAAACCACAAATACTGGGTCATCATCACTTTTATTTAGCAAACCTTCAGTGGTCTCGTCAAGCACGACTCCTCCTGTGGAAGCTCCATCTGTTCAACAGAACACTACAGCTCTGTCTTTTGGAAACCTCCTGAATGCTGCATCTTCCACTCCGGCATCTGGAACTCCAGCTCCTGTTACTGCAGCATCTGCCACCTTTACTGTGACTTCAGTCCCTGGTCATGCAGCACCCTCCACTACAGCACCTGTAGTTGCCTTCTTGCCTTCTACACCATCTTTGGCTCCCTCGGCTCCAGTTCCTGTTCTTGCAGCTCCCAGTTCCTGCACTGAAGTTAAGCAGTTTGTGAAACCAGATAAATCACATGGGGAAGGCTCTGCTCAGCATCACTCCCCTGCAACTCTCACAAGTGTACAGGCATCTGCTCCTTTGGCAACTACAAGCATATCACCCTTGGTAACATCTGTTGCCACTGCAGTTCCTACACAGTCTTCACCAGTAGCAGAGTCAGTAGCTTCTTCAGCTGTTCCTGCCTCAGCCGCTTCCAATCAGAATGCCATCATAACTTCCTCATCCATTATAGTCGCTCCTGCAGCCAGTACCTCATCCCCCCAAACAGCAGTGATTGCCACAGCGGCTCCCTCTCCAGCAGCAGCAGCCAGTTCTCAAGTAGCTTCTGCGCCTGCAGACACGGCCACCACAGGATCTGCATTTGTCCCAACTGCGGCTTCTACTCCAGCAGCAGCAACCACACCTACCTTTGGTCAAACACCAGGATCTGGTACAGTTTCAGCTCCATTTGGTCAAGCTGTCAGCAGCCCGGCTAATACAGTGGCAAATACAGGCAGTGGATTTGGTGCCCCGGCATTTGGTGTGGCAGGAGTAAGTGGAGGTTTTGGACAGGCATCATTTGGCCAAGGGCCCACGTTTTGGAAAGCCCCAGCCAGCTCTGCAAGCAACTTCTCCTTTACCCAGAGTTCTTTTGGTTCCCAACCAGCCTTTGGACAACCTCCTGCTTCTACTGTTGTGTCTAGTAGTGGGAGTCTATTCGGAAGTTCTGCAAGTACCACCAGCGCCAGCTCTTTTTCCTTTGGACAACCCACAAACAGTGGAACTTCGACTGCAGGAGGTGGTCTCTTTGGGCAGAGCAGTGCCCCAGTCTTTGGACAGAGCTCCGGCTTTGGACAAGGTGCCTCTGTATTTGGAAGTGCCAGCTCTTCGACAACCACCACTTCTTCTTCTGGATTTAGCTTTGGTCAGCCTTCAGGTGTGTGCCTCAATGCAACCATGTTGACTGGCCCTAAGTAGTGATGCGTAAAATCTAACAGATTATTCTTTTCAGGTTTTGCTTCAAATTCTTCTGGATCCTTGTTTGGACAGTCACAAAACTCCAATACCAGTGTCTTTGGTCAGGTATGTATGCCTTTGTGTTTATTTTACAGTTCTCCTGTATATCTGTGGATTCACTCAGGTTGGATACTGGCAAATGTTCAGAATAACTAAAAAAGAAGAAAAAAAGAAGCACTATTATGACACACTTTAAATACTATTGGGGGGGGATATGTTGTACCATAATTAAGAGAGGAGATAGGGTGACCAGATTGATAATTAAAACTTAACTTTTACTCATAATGTATAAAAAATGTGAATACTCAGACATTTAAATACAACTTAAAAACATATAAGGATGACTGCTCCCTAAGTGTATGAAGGTATACTAATAAATCCCAACCCGGGATTAAATCTGCAGTCAAAGTGGCTGATACCTATTAACGTATATTACCTTTATTGACACTACCAGAACTCCAACTCTTAAATTAAGCTTAAGTTATGTTGAGATAGTAGGATAGCTCTCACGTAGGTAGCATAAATATAAAACTATTAAGTCCACAGCAAAAATGACTGGTACTATTTACCGTTTATTACCGTAATTTTAAAGATACCAAGATTACAATTCTCAAAGCAAAGCTTAAGCTGTATTGTTATACAATGTCAACAGATATATGAGTAGTTAGTTCACATGTAGGTAGCATAAAAATAATACTAAAGAATCTGCAGCCAAAGTGGCTGATACCTATTACAGATTATTACCGTTGTTAAAGCTACCAGAATTACAGCTCTTTAAATTAAGTTTAAGATATGTTGTAATATAAGTATCATTCTCATGTATGTAGCATAAATGTAAAGCAATCAATTTCACAGCGAAAATAGCTGGAATTATTTACAGTTTATTATCGTGTGTTTAACGCTACCAAGACTACAACTATCAAAGCAAAGCTCAAACTATATTGTGATATAATAGGAACCTGAACCGCATAAAGTGGTCAACGGTTATGATAATACATCCATTTTAATGAACACAGACAGGGAGCAGTGCGAACGCCTAGTGTCAATAGAGTGTCAATAAAGTTAATATACGTTAATAAGTATCAGCCACTTTGACTGCGGATTTAATAGCTTAATATTTTCGCTACCTACATGTGACTAACCATCCGTATATCTGCTGATATGCTTTCTTTGTGACCACCGGGTTGGGGTTTATTAGTATACCTTCATACACTTAGGGAGCAGTCATCCTTATATGTTTTTTAGTTGTTTTTAAATGTCTGTGTATTCACATTTTTTATACATTATGAGTAAAAGTTAAGTTTTAATTATCAATCTGGTCACCCTATCTTCTCTCTTAGTTATGGTACAACATATCACCCCCCAATAGTATTTAAAGTGTGTCATAATAGTGCTTCTTTCTTTCTTCTTTTTTAGTTATTCAATATATAAGCACTGCCCTACCTTATGTATATATTACTATAGGAGGGATCTGGGTGTATGTTCCCTTACCCTTATCTCCCTGATTTAATTATCAGGAAATCTCATTGTTTGAACTGTTCAGAATAAGACTCGGAAATAACGATCAAATAAATAGCTATTAGAGTGCATAAATTTATGAATGTTTTTATAAAGACACAAATGCAAGTTGTTACCCAAGATCGGTTTATAATTTCAAATAGGAAAAGACTTCCTGTGTTAATTTTCACCAGGACTAAGCACGTTATGGTACTGTTTTTGTACATTGTTAATAGAAAGTTCCTTGCACACAGTTCAGAGACACACAACACACTGAGCACCAGGTTGTAGCTTAAAACACAACTTTTATCGCTTCCTTATGTTCAATAAAATACCATACAGAGTCAAACGCGTTTCGTAGATCGTATTTCCTCAATGACTCGTGTATTTATACCAAACCCTATTTAAAGGGATAAACCCCCCCCCCCCAACTTTTTAGAATTGATTGTGTCGGCATGGAACAAATGTGTTATGTACAGTGTTATAATATTAAATATATGTACAAATGCATTAATAGGATTCTGTACAATGCGCAAAAAATATGTTCTTAAAGGGACACTACCATATATGTTTTCATACCTGCTAAAGTGCATATTGTTGTTGTTATTCATGTACATACAATAGCAATATTGGGGAAATAGCAATGAACTGTGTGCCAGGAACCTTCTTTCTATTAACACTGTTTTTTTGGAAGTTGTGCTAGGGCTTTTGTGTTCCTGAGCACCGATTTAGTGAGCTTTGTTTCTCTGGGGAGCACTGAGAGCGTGACACAGGCAGCGTGAAGCATGCCGTTTTAAAATTACAATGTTAAAACGGAATATTATCACAGCTGATTTACCTAAAATATTCCATTTTGATCTACACGTATGGATCCAACTCGTATAATTTTAGGAAAAATGTTAATGCAGACAAGTCCATTTGTTTTTTATACAGTGTCTTCCATAGAAATAATCTCAAATGTGCCCCCCTCTCTTGTCAGTCTCTGATTATTTCCTAGCAATGTGCTTTGGGGCAGAGAAGTACAAATTAAAACTTAACATTTTATATAGGCTCACAGTAATATTTCTTTTAAACAAAGAAAAAACAAGCTTTTTGTATTGCAAATTATGTATGTTGGGATATTTTCACTATTCTCATATATAATTCGCTATTTTTTTTTTTAAAATATGATTTTATGCTTTAAAATGTTTGTTACTGGAAATTTCTGACGAACAATTAAATTCTTTGCAAAAATCAATAATATGCTATATATAATATATTATTATTTATTTTTCTTTCCTATGGCATGGAGAGTCCATTACGTCATTACAATTACTAGTAAGATATTCAACTCCTGGCCAGCAGGAGGAGGCAAAGAACACCCCAGCAAAGCTGTTAAGTTTAATTTCCCTTACCCACAATCCCCAGTCATTCTCTTTGCCTTTGTCAATGTAGGATGTGCGAAGATGGTGTCTGAAGATATTTAATCCTTTTATGGGTACTTTTCCCTGCAAACAAGGATTGGGGCTAAGCTGTGTCCATGTCAATCTCTTCAGTAAGAGTAGTGGTGACTTTTAGCAGTTAGAAGGCAGCGAGGATGTCTTTGCTTTATTTCTAACATTATTGCTACCCCTTCATAGAAAGCCAGGGTTGGTTACTCTGTTATTTCTTTTTCTTCAGGTCCTTGATAGAGAGTGAAGTGTCTATCGCACCTAAGAAGCTGTTCCTGCCCTGCAACTGGATCCACAGGTAAGTGCCTTTGCCTTTTAGGTACTGAAGGAAAGCACTTCAGGTGTAACAAAGTATTTTAACTCGGGGGATGGATCTGGGACACAGGGCTCAATAGGAGGGCAGCTTTGCAGGCACTCGTGCAAATAACAGGAGTTAAGGGGTTAATTTCTCCTGTTAAGTGTAGTCAGTCCACGGGTCATCATTACTTATGGGATATTAACTCCTCCCCAACAGGAAGTGCAAGAGGATCACCCAAGCAGAGCTGCTATATAGCTCCTCCCCTCTACGTCACACCCAGTCATTCTCTTGCACCCAACTAATAGATAGGATGTGTGAGAGGACTGTGGTGATTAAACTTAGTTTTTTATATCTTCAATCAAAAGTTTGTTATTTTAAACGACACCGGAGTGTGTTGTTTCCTTCTCAGGCAGAATTTGAAGAAGAATCTACCTGAGTTTTTGTATATGATCTTAGCGGACGTAACTAAGATCCGTTTGCTGTTCTCGGCCATTCTGAGGAGTAAGGTAACTTCAGATCAGGGGACAGCGGGCAGGTTCACCTGCAAAGAGGTATGTTGCAGTATATTATTTTCTAAGGAATGGAATTGACTTTGAAAATACTGCTAATACCGATATAATGTAAGTACAGCCTTAAATGCAGTAGTAGCAACTGGTATCAGGCTGACATGTATATATGTTTACACTTAAGTATTTCTGGGGAATGGCACTTCACTGGGAAAATACTTTATGCATATATCTTTTAGCCTAACTTGCAGTGGGAGCGACTAGCAGCAGGCTTTTTAAAGACATTTCATATATTTGATTTTAAACGTTTGCTGGCATGTTAAATCGTTTAATTATCTGAGGTACTTGGTGAAAATTGTTTTGGGCTTTATTTTCCACATGGCTGTCGTTGTTTTAAATTAAAACAGTTTACTGAGCTCCCCTCACTGTTGTAGTGTGAGTGGGAGGGGCCTATTTTGGCGCTTTTACTACGCATCAGAAATTCAGTCACAGTCTGTCTTTTTTTCCCTGCATGATCCAGGACGTCTCCACAGAGCTCAGGGGTCTTCAAAACTAGTTTTGAGGGAGGTAATCACTCACAGCAGACCTGTGAGACTGTGCTTGACTGTGATAAAAACGTTTATATTGTCAATTGTTATACGTTTTTCTCTGATATTAAGGGTTAATCATCCATTGCTAATGTGTGCAATCCTTTGCTAATTTTGGTTTATATAACTAATCCGGTTCATTGTTATTCAACTGTGACAGTTTTTGTGTGCTTCTTAAAGGCACAGTAACGTTTTTACATATTGCTTGTAAATTTAGTTGAAAAGTATTTCCAAGCTTGCTAGTCTAATTGCTAGTTTGTTTAAACATGTCTGACTCAGAGGAAACTCTTTGTGCAATATGTTCAAAAGCCGAGGTGGAGCCCAATAGAAATTTATGTACTAATTGCATTGATGCTACTTTAAATAAAAGTCAATCTGTACATGTTAAGCAACATTCACCAGACAACGAGAGGGAAGTTATGCCGACTAACTTGCCTCACGTGTCAGTACCTGCATCTCCCGCTCAGGAGGTGCGTGATATTGTAACGCCAAGTACATCAGGGCGGCCATTACAAATCACTTTACCTCTAAGTTCTGGCAATTTAGACAAAACTTCAGTCATAACATTAGCCATGTCTTGTAAACGAGATCACTCTGGGATGAGAACAGAGTATACTGATAATGCTAGGGCCATGTCTGATACTGCGTCACAATATGCAGAGCATGAGGACGGAGAGCTTCATTCTGCGGGTGACGGATCTGATCCAAATAAGTTGGATTCAGACATTTCAAATTTTAAGTTTAAGCTGGAAAACCTCCGTGTGTTGCTAGGGGAGGTGTTAGCGGCTCTGAATGATTGTAACACAGTTGCAATCCCAGAGAAAATGTGTAGGTTGGATAAATATTTTGCGGTACCGACGAGTACTGACGTTTTTCCTATACCTAAGAGACTTACTGAAATTATTACTAAGGAGTGGGACAGACCCGGTGTGCCTTTCTCACCCCCTCCTATATTCAGTAAAATGTTTCCAATAGACGCCACCACACGGGACTTATGGCAAACAGTCCCTAAGGTGGAGGGAGCAGTTTCTACTTTAGCTAAGCGTACCACTATCCCGGTGGAGGATAGCTGTGCTTTTTCAGATCCAATGGATAAAAAGTTAGAGGGTTACCTTAAGAAAATGTTTGTTCAACAAGGTTTTATATTACAACGTAGAATCAAAGTGGAAATCAGGAGCACCGGCAGCAGGTAGTTTAAAAATTAAACATTTATTTTTACACCTTAGTGTTGGTAAAATATTCCAAATGCTTGGCACAAACAATGGAAATGAAGATTAGGATAGTCTGTTGACAACAACCTTACATGTTTCAGCTCCAAGAGCCGTCCTCATAAGCTGCTGTCTGACTTAATAAAATTAACATATTTAAAAGCAGCAGACAAATCCTATTGGTTACAACTTGATTAGTAAACTAGTAACACTTGTAAACCTACTATATAACTTGCTAGTGTTTAACCCTTAAGCTCCCTTTTTACAGAGTGCAACAATTAAGTAAAAACTTTGTACTTCAGTGCCCTTTTATACACAGAATGTTAATAAAGAGTAAGGATATAAAGACAATTTTACAATCCCTTCTATCAGTTAACAAATCATTTGAAACCATTTATAACTGTTTATACCAATTCTTCCTAACATAGGGGATTGACCTATTACTGTGTATAAATAATAGTAGCTTTTTATTTTGCATCTTTACTTTTTTACAACTTCCTGTACTATTCACAGCACATAATCAATTAGGGAAACTTCTATTTCATGCTACCACTATAGGCTAAGGTACTGGGAGCTATGTTTTGAATCCTGTGATACATATGTAGATACTCATTATTTATCTTATCAAACTTGTCCTTTGATAGGTACCCACAATTTCTACAAATGTGTGTGTATACATTCTCTATGATTAATTTAATTTGATTTGTTTTATGGAGTAACCCAAAATATGTATGTAGTATAGTGAAAGCCTGCCATGCCCTTATATCCTGATTATTATCGTGCAAGGTAATTGTAGATGATGATCTGTGACTAGTCTTAACTGTCATTGCCAAAAATTCATGAGGTCATAGTCAGAGTTAAAACCATTAGGGACCCTGGTTTTTAACTTAAAAATCCAAAATACTTCCTGTCTACCCAGGATTGTCTCTCTATCCCCACCATTTCTGGGGGGCAGTATCCTTTCTATAGCAGTCCAGAGAAAACTGCTAGTGTCTTTGTTATGGACTGTGACAAAATGTTGTACCAAAGGTGTACTAGCTTTCCCTATTTTTATGGAGGAAAGGTGCTCCCTTATTCTGGATCTCACCTCCCTAATTGTGAGACCTACATACTGTTTCTGACACTCTGTACACGTAATCAAATAAATGATAAACGTGGACCTACAGTTCATACACATACGTTTTTGGTACTCTTGTCCAGTATGGGTCGAAATGAAACTTGTCCCTGTGTCTACTTTTGCACAGGCTACACAGTTCATGTAATGACATTTATACATGCCTCTTGATGTCAACCATGATGAATCTTGTGTCAGTTCCTTGCTAGGTAATTTTGTGGGGGATACCATATTTCCTATGCTCATATTCTTTTTGTATGCAAATCTGCAATCCTTAACATTGATGTCTGCTAAGCCATCGTCTGCTCTTAATAAGGGGAGATGTTTTCTAATTATATTACAGATATTAGAATATTGACTACTATATGTTGTTACAAACAGTAAATCTTTAGATTCATCTCTCTTTTTTGCATCTCTTCTCCCCTTACCAAGAAGATCCTTGCGATCCAGTTTCATTACTGACTGCTTGGCTGATTCTATCAACTTTTTCTGATAACCCCTCTGTTCTAACCTTTCTGTTAGTAAAGTGGATTGTTCATGATAGCTGTTATCATCTGAACAATTTCGTTTCAATCGTGTATACTGACCTTTTGCTATCCCTTTGAATGTACTTGTTGGATGGCAACTGGCTGCATGTAGCAATGTATTTCCTGATATGGGCTTTCTGTAAACTGTAGATCTAACAAGTTCCCCATTACTTCCACTAAGTGTGACATCAAGATAATTGATCTGCTTCCTATCAAATTCCAAAGTGAATTTCAAACCTACATCATTTGTATTTAAACCTCCTACAAATTTTTTCATTGTTTCATGATCGCCTTGCCAGATGAAAAGCAGATCATCTATGAAGCGTTTGTATACAACTATGTTATCTCTGAAAGGGTTCCCATCTCCAAATATGCTGCACCGCTCCCACCAACCTAAAAATAGGTTGGCATATGAGGGCGCAAATTTTGCCCCCATAGCGGTGCCGCATACCTGAAGATAGAAAACCCCCTCAAATGAAAAATAGTTGTGTTTCAGAAGAAAATCTGTGACTCTTACTACAAACTCACAATACTCTGGATTACTACCATAATATTTTCTCATGAAAAAAGCTATCGCTTGTAATCCTCTTGCATGTGGTATTGAAGAGTAGAGTGATTGGACATCTACTGTTAACCAAGTAAACTTATCACTCCACTCTATATCTGAAACTATTTGCAATATATGCTTTGTGTCCTTTACATGGCTCCAGAGATCAAGTACCATTGGCTGTAAGATCTTATCTAGCCATTCTGACAGGTGTTCTGAAAAAGACCCTATTCCACTTACTATAGGTCTTCCTATCACATTCTCTGTACTCTTGTGTACTTTAGGAAGATGATTAAAGGTCGGTATTTTGGGGTTGGTAATCACTAAGTAATCACTAGTATCTTTTTCAATGAAACCTAGTTCCACACCATCATCTACTAAGTCTTGTAACTTTTTGTTAAAGATATTAGTTGGATCATTAGTTAGTGTTCTATAATTCAATGGGTTATTCAACTGCCTAAGAGCTTCATTAACAAAATCATCTCTATTCTGAACCACAACTGAGCCCCCCTTATCTGCGGCACGTATTACCAGATCTTTATTCTGTGCCAATTTCTTCAGTATTTCCATTTCATTATATGTTAGATTGTATTTGGTATTAGTCTGAGTATAGTATAGATTAGTAAGATCTTCTTCTACTCTGTTTTGGAATTTTTCTATTATATTCCCTCTACTCTGTAATGGGTAGAAGGTAGAACTTTTCTTAAATTTGGGGGTACATATAGCCGATTCAGAAATGGACCCATCCCCGACACTTTCTTCTGCTAAAGTTTCCAATGTATTTAAGTCACAAAGATGCTGGAAATCTATTCCACTTGTATCCCTGCCAGTCTTAAAGCTAGGCTGAACAACCATGCTCTCTTGTGGCTGGAATTCATTGGAAGAGTGTTTATTCACAGAAAAATGCTTCTTTAAAGTTAATCTTCTAATCAATTTATTTACGTCCAATAATGTATTAAACAAATTGAATGAACTAGTGGGGACAAACCCCAAACCTAAACCCAACAATTTTAATTCCACATCATTCAGGGTGTAAGCAGACAGATTTATTACATTATTGATTGGAAATGTATTGGTGACATTTGCTATTGGTAGCGTGTTTGTCTCTGTTGTGTTCTGAGTGAGTACCTTCCTCTTGTTGATCCTCTGTTGCCTCGCCCCCCCCCGTCTGGTTTTGGCTGGGGGATACAAAAAACCTGGTTCATTTCTGATCTCTCAATGGTGTCTGGATTGCTAATTAGATTACCTCCACTAGGTGTCTGATCTGGTACTGGGGTACTATACTTGGATTTTGAGCCCTTCTGGGTGTTTTTTAATATAGACACCGGCTGTTGTATAAGTACTTTAGGTGTAACTACCTGTGGCTGTGTGTTTTCTTTAGGTGTAGCTAAATGTTGACTGTAATTTACTTGTCCCATTTGTTGTTGATTATAGTGGTAGTTACTCATAGCTTGACTGTTCTGTACAATGTGATCTGTGTCTTCTTCTCCCCCAGAACAAGAGCTGTCCCCTGTCCCTTCTGTTTCACTATCAGAGAATTGAATTCGCCTTCCACTTCTACCTCTCCCCCTGTTCCTACGACCTCTACCTCTATTGCCAAAGTTGTTCCTTAGATTAAAATCTCGTCTGGTCTGAAACCTCTCTTTTCTATTCCAAATATATACCATGTTATTTGTATAGTCTGACTGATCTCTCACAAATTTGGAATGCTTCCTGTCTAGCAATACTTTTTTGGCTTCAGCCACAACATCTTGCAGGGTTTGGTCAAATACAGGGTAGCTTGTATGTTCACTTCTAATATTCAATTCATCCTGTATTAGGCTAATCACATTTTTTACACTAAGCAACTGATTTGTTTTATACTGTATTAGTAGTTGCATCAATCTGAACGAGCACTCAGATAAAACATCATTCCACTGATTAATAAATACCCTGTCCTCTGTCACAAAAGTAGGATATTTGTTTAACCTTAGACCTCTTGGTATTATATTAAGTTTAGTATAACTTTCCAATGTCCAAATGTCCCATTTTAATTTATTTTCTTTTATCAAATTGAACTCCATCTCTTCAAATAATGCTGAAAGAGTATACTTAGATCTGTCCATAGAAAATATAGTTTCACACTCAGGATTCTTATCATCCCTTTCTTGTGCACTCCTTAAAGAAAAGAAAGTTTGTGGTCTTACTGCAACTTCCATTTGTGCCTCCATGTTTCAGGACTGAGCAGAAAAATATATATATACCTCCTCAATCTGTCTTTGCTGTTAGAGTAAGCGTTGCCCAAACGCTATTGTAGTTATACAAATGTTCAACAAGATTTCACAGCAAATAAAGATGATGGCAATACTGAAAAGCATATAAAAAGCTGGCATAAAGCCCACACTGTAGTGAGTGTTAGTAGCGTGTACCCATTTACAATGGCAACCAGTCCCATATAGTAACAAATAAAGGTATTCTTACCGTGCCCCCCTGTGTATGCCGGCCGGTCCCAGGGTAGAGGCTGAGTGTGTCACGCTGTTACAATCCTCTCCTGGATCTCTTCCGACACCTATCCCGTGTCTCTCAGCGTCCTCTGTTCCTCCAATCAGCCTGCCATACCCTCCTCAGCCTATAGCAATAGGGGGGCGCGGTTGCGCTTCTGGTGCGTGCGTCCGATGACGTCGGCCTTTATATTACAACCCCTTGCATGCATTGCGCCTGTCACGGCTGCGGCTGCATTTTGGTTTGAGTCTCTGGAAGACACCCTTGACTCAGCGACATTAGATGAGATTTCACTTAAGCTTAAAACCCTTAAGCTAGCTAATTCATTTATTTCTGATGCCGTAGTACATTTAACTAAACTTACGGCTAAGAATTCCGGATTCGCCATTCAGGCACGCAGAGCGCTGTGGCTAAAATCCTGGTCAGCTGATGTAACTTCTAAATCGAAATTACTTAACATACCTTTCAAGGGGCAGACTTTATTCGGGCCCGGTTTGAAAGAAATTATTGCTGATATTACGGGAGGTAAAGGCCATGCCCTGCCTCAAGACAGAGCCAAACCTAGGGCTAGACAGTCTAATTTTCGTGCCTTTCGTAACTTCAAGGCAGGAGCAGCATCAACTTCCTCTGCTCCAAAACAGGAAGGAGCTGTTGCTCGCTACAGACAAGGCTGGAAACCTAACCAGACCTGGAACAAGGGCAAGCAGGCCAGAAAACCTGCTGCTGCCCCTAAGACAGCATGAAGTGAGGGCCCCCGATCCGGAAGCGGATCTAGTGGGGGGCAGACTCTCTCTTCGCCCAGGCTTGGGCAAGAGATGTCCAGGATCCCTGGGCGTTGGAGATCATATCTCAGGGATATCTTCTGGACTTCAAAGCTTCTCCTCCACAAGGGAGATTTCACCTTTCAAGGTTGTCAACAAACCAGATAAAGAAAGAGGCGTTTCTACGCTGTGTACAAGACCTTTTACTAATGGGAGTGATCCACCCAGTTCCGCGGTTGGAACACGGACAAGGGTTTTACTCATTTCTGTTTGTGGTTCCCAAAAAAGAGGGAACCTTCAGACCAATATTGGATTTAAAGATCCTAAACAAATTCCTAAGAGTTCCATCGTTCAAGATGGAAACTATTCGGACAATCTTACCCATGATCCAAAGAGGTCAGTACATGACCACAGTGGATTTAAAGGATGCTTACCTTCACATACCGATTCACAGAGAACATTACCGGTATCTAAGGTTTGCCTTCCTAGACAGGCATTACCAGTTTGTAGCTCTTCCCTTCGGGTTGGCTACGGCTCCAAGAATCTTTACAAAGGTTCTGGGCTCTCTTCTGGCGGTACTAAGACCGCGAGGAATTTCGGTAGCTCCGTACCTAGACGACATTCTGATACAAGCGTCAAGCTTTCAATCTGCCAAGTCTCATACAGAGTTAGTACTGGCTTTTCTAAGGTCGCATGGGTGGAAAGTGAACGAGGAGAAGAGTTCTCTCTTACCACTCACAAGAGTTCCTTTCTTGGGGACTCTTATAGATTCTGTAGAAATGAAAATTTACCTGACAGAGGACAGGTTAACAAAGCTTCTAAATGCTTGCCGTGTCCTTCATTCCATTCAACACCCGTCAGTGGCTCAATGCATGGAGTTAATCGGCTTAATGGTAGCGGCAATGGACATAGTTCCTTTTGCACGCCTGCACCTCAGACCGCTGCAATTGTGCATGCTAAGTCAGTGGAATGGGGATTACTCAGATTTGTCCCCTACGCTGAATCTGGATCAGGAGACCTGAGATTCTCTTCTATGGTGGCTTTCTCGGCCGCATCTGTCCAGGGGGATGCCCTTCAGCAGACCAGACTGGACAATTGTAACTACAGACGCCAGCCTTCTAGGTTGGGGCGCTGTCTGGAATTCCCTGAAGGCTCAGGGATCATGGACTCAAGAGGAGAGTCTCCTTCCAATAAACATTCTGGAATTGAGAGCAGTTCTCAATGCCCTACTGGCTTGGCCTCAGTTAGCAACTCTGAGGTTTATCAGGTTTCAGTCGGACAACATCACGACTGTGGCTTACATCAACCATCAGGGAGGGACAAGAAGTTCCCTAGCGATGATGGAAGTATCAAAGATAATTCGCTGGGCAGAGTCTCACTCTTGCCACCTGTCAGCGATCCACATCCCAGGAGTGGACAACTGGGAGGCGGATTTCCTAAGTCGCCAGACTTTTCATCCGGGGGAGTGGGAACTTCATCCGGAGGTCTTTGCCCAAATACTTTGACGTTGGGGCAAACCAGATATGGATCTCATGGCGTCTCGCCAGAACGCCAAGCTTCCTCGTTACGGGTCCAGGTCCAGGGACCCGGGAGCGGTCCTGATAGATGCCTTGACAGCACCTTGGACCTTCAGGATGGCTTATGTGTTTCCACCATTCCCGATGCTTCCTCGTTTGATTGCAAGGATCAAACAGGAGAAAGCATCAGTGATTCTAATAGCGCCTGCGTGGCCACGCAGGACCTGGTATGCAGATCTAGTGGACATGTCATCCTGTCCACCTTGGTCTCTGCCTCTGAGACAGGACCTTCTAATTCAGGGTCCTTTCAAACATCAAAACCTAATTTCTCTGAAGCTGACTGCATGGAAATTGAACGCTTAATTTTATCAAAGCGTGGATTTTCAGAGCCAGTAATTGATACCTTAATACAGGCTAGGAAACCTGTTACCAGGAAAATTTACCATAAGATATGGCGTAAATACTTACACTGGTGCGAATCCAAGGGTTACTCATGGAGTAAGGTTAGGATTCCTAGGATATTGTCTTTTCTACAAGAAGGTTTAGAAAAGGGTTTATCTGCTAGTTCGTTAAAGGGACAGATCTCAGCTCTGTCCATCCTTTTACACAAGCGTCTGTCAGAGGTTCCAGACGTTCAGGCTTTTTGTCAGGCTTTGGCCAGGATTAAGCCTGTGTTTAAATCTGTTGCTCCGCCGTGGAGCTTAAACTTAGTTCTTAACGTTTTGCAGGGTGTTCCGTTTGAACCCCTTCACTCCATTGATATCAAGCTGTTATCTTGGAAAGTTCTGTTTTTAATGGCTATTTCCTCGGCTCGTAAAGTCTCTGAATTATCAGCCTTACATTGTGATTCTCCGTATCTGATTTTTCATTCAGATAAGGTAGTTCTGCGTACTAAACCTGGGTTCTTACCTAAGGTAGTCACTAACAAGAATATCAATCAAGAGATTGTTGTTCCATCATTGTGTCCTAACCCTTCCTCAAAGAAGGAACGACTTCTGCACAATCTAGATGTAGTCCGTGCCCTGAAATTTTATTTACAGGCAACTAAAGATTTTCGACAAACTTCTTCCCTGTTTGTCGTTTATTCTGGACAGAGGAGAGGTCAAAAAGCATCTACTACCTCTCTATCCTTTTGGCTTCGTAGCATAATACGTTTAGCCTATGAGACTGCTGGACAGCAAGCTCCTGAAAGGATTACAGCTCATTCTACTAGAGCTATGGCTTCCACTTGGGCCTTTAAGAACGAGGCCTCTGTTGAACAGATTTGCAAGGCTGCAACTTGGTCTTCTCTTCATACTTTTTCCAAATTTTACAAATTTGACACTTTTGCTTCTTCGGAGGCTGTTTTTGGGAGAAAGGTTCTTCAGGCAGTGGTTCCTTCCGTATAGAGATCCTGCCTGTCCCTCCCGTCATCCGTGTACTTAGCTTTGGTATTGGTATCCCATAAGTAATGATGACCCGTGGACTGACTACACTTAACAGGAGAAAACATAATTTATGCTTACTTGATAAATTCCTTTCTCCTGTAGTGTAGTCAGTCCACGGCCCGCCCTGTTTTTTAAGGCAGGTCTAAATTTTTTAATTATACTCCAGTCACCACTGCACCCTATAGTTTCTCCTTTCTCGTTTGGTTCCTGGTCGAATGACTGGGTGTGACGTAGAGGGGAGGAGCTATATAGCAGCTCTGCTTGGGTGATCCTCTTGCACTTCCTGTTGGGGAGGCGTTAATATCCCATAAGTAATGATGACCCGTGGACTGACTACACTACAGGAGAAAGGAATTTATCAGGTAAGCATAAATTATGTTTTTACCCCCTTTTTTTATTGTGAGCCTGGCTAGAGAGTGGGGCAAATATGCATGGACATTTATTTTATTATATATTATCCCCAGACCGGCAGCATATGTCTCTTAACTAATCATAGACCACTGCAGACCAGTATTTAAGTGTATAAATAAAGTGTATAACATTGTAGTGTTATAATTGCACTTTAGTAATTATTAGGATTTCATAACTGACTGCATTAATAGTTTCATGGGCAGTTGGGGACCTTTTATTTCTTTGTTTAGCCTTGCCATGGTTTTATTTTATTTCTCTGTATGACACTGGTGTTCATATTGTGGACATCTATTTCTGACCTGTTTCCCTAAGACTTATCATACGGCGATGGCGCAAGTATTACCGTTAAGGGAACTGTATTTTTAATATTTCTACCGATCCTTCGACTGTAGTTTATTTATTCTCAGGACCGGATACTCGGCTGTGAATATTGTTCTCTACGGAGGGCAACATAATGGTCAGTTAAATTTTTGTTTCTTAATCCTTATTGCTAAGCGTGTTAGCATGATAGGGGTTTTGTGTAAGACTATGGTGTTTTTCTGCTTCGTATGCGCAAAATTTGCACGCGGACAGAAATGAAATACGCAGTTTCTCTTGTAAGGTGTATCCAGTCCACGGATCATCCATTACTTGTGGGATATTCTCCTTCCCAACAGGAAGCTGCAAGAGGATCACCCACAGCAGAGCTGTCTATATAGCTCCTCCTCTAACTGCCACTACCAGTCATTCTCTTGCAGCTCTCGACAAGAAAGGAAGTAGCTAGAGAGATGTGATGTTTTTATTTAGTTTATCTTCAATCAAAAGTTTATTTTCAAATGGTACCGGAGTTGTACTATTTTAGCCTCAGGCAGAAAGTAGAAGAAGAGTCTGCCTGTGGTCTTTGATGATCTTAGCAGGTTGTAACTAAGATCCATTGCTGTTCTCACACATAACTGAAGAGAGAGGTAACTTCAGCTGGGAGAATGGCGTGCAGGGTCTCCTGCTATGAGGTATGTGCAGTTTAAATTTTTCTAGAGAAATGAATATGCTAGAAAATGCTGTCAATACCGGATTTATTTAAGGTAAGCCTAAGTACAGTGATTTAATAACGACTAGTATCATGCTTGCTGTAAAAGGTAATATTCTTATTACTTTCTCACATTACTGAAAAATAAAATGTTTGCTGGAAGTGTTTAAACTTTTTTTATACATATTGGTGATAAAACTTTATTGGGGCGCTATGGCTTAAATCCTGGTCAGCTGACGTTACTTCAAAGTCTAAGCTTCTCAATATTCCCTTCAAGGGGCAGACCCTATTCGGGCCTGGACTGAAGGAGATCATTTCTGATATTACTGGAGGAAAAGGTCATGCCCTTCCTCAGGATAGGTCTAACAAATTAAGGACCAAACAAACTAATTTTCGTGCCTTTCGAAACTTTAAGACGAGCGCGGCATCATCTTCCTCTAATACAAAACAAGAGGGAAATTTTGCCAGTCCAAGCCAGTCTGGAGACCTAACCAGGCTTGGAACAAAGGTAAACAGGCCAAGAAGCCTGCTGCTGCCTCTAAAACAGCATGAAAGATTAGCCCCCGATCCGGTAACGGATCTAGTAGGGGGCAGACTTTCTCTCTTCGCCCAGGCTTGGGCAAGAGACGTCCAGGATCCCTGGGCGTTGGAAATTGTGTCCCAGGGATATCTTCTGGACTTCAAAGCTTCTTCCCCAAAAGGAAGATTTCACCTTTCACAATTATCTGCAGACCAGATAAAGAGAGAGGCATTCTTGCATTGTGTTCAAGACCTCCTAGTTATGGGAGTGATCCACCCAGTTCCAAAGGAGGAACAGGGGCAAGGATTCTATCTGGGAACTCTGATAGATTCTGTAGAAATGAGGATTTACCTGACAGAGGCCAGGTTGTCAAAACTTCTAAATTCCTGTTGTGTTCTTTATTCTACTTCTCGCCCTTCGGTGGCTCAGTGTATGGAAGTAATCGGCTTAATGGTAGCGGCAATGGACATAGTGCCGTTTGCCCGCTTTCATCTCAGACCGCTGCAACTCTGCATGCTCAGTGAGTGGAATGGGGATTACACAGATTTGTCCCCTCTACTAAATCTGGATCAAGAGATCAGGGATTCTCTTCTTCCGCAGACCAGATTGGACAATAGTAACAACAGATGCCAGCCTTCTGGGCTGGGGGGCAGTCTGGAACTCTCTGAAGGCTCAGGGGTCATGGACTCAGGAGGAGGCTCTCCTTCCGATAAACATTCTGGAACTAAGAGCGATATTCAATGCTCTTCAGGCTTGGCCTCAGCTAGCGGCAGTGAGGTTCATCAGATTTCAGTCGGACAACATCACGACTTTAGCTTACATCAACCATCAAGGGGGAACAAGGAGTTCCTTAGCGATGGAGGTTTCAAAGATCATTTGTTGGGCAGAGATTCACTCTTGCCAACTAACAGCTATCCATATCCCAGGAGTAGAGAACTGGGAGCTGGGAGCTCCATCCAGGGGAGTGGGAGCTCCATCCGGAGGTGTTTGCACAATTGATTCAACGTTGGGGCAAACCAGAACTGGATCTCATGGCGTCTCGCCAGAACGCCAAGCTTCCTTGTTACAGATCCAGGTCCAGGGATCCCAAGGCAGCGCTGATAGATGCTCTAGCAGCGCCTTGGTCCTTCAACCTGGCTTATGTGTTTCCACCGTTTCCTCTGCTCCCTCGTCTGATTGCCAAGGTCAAGCAGGAGAGAGCATCAGTGATTTCGATAGCACCCGCGTGGCCACGCAGGACTTGGTATGCATATCTGGTGGACATGTCATCCTTTCCACCATGGACTCTGCCTCTGAGGCAGAACCTTCTACTTCAGGGTCCTTTCAACCATCCAAATCTAATTTCTCTGCGGCTGACTGCTTGGAGATTGAACGCTTGATTTTATCAAAGCGTGGTTTCTTCGAGTCGGTCATTGATACCTTAATACAGGCAAGAAAGCCTGTCACCAGGAAAATCATAAGATATGGTGTAAATATCTTCATTGGTGTGAATCCAAGGGTTACTCATGGAGTAAGGTCAGGATTCCTAGAATATTATCTTTTCTCCAAGATGGATTGGAGAAGGGTTTGTCAGCAAGTTCCTTAAAGGGACAGATTTCTGCTCTGTCTATTCTTTTGCACAAACGTCTGGCTGAGGTTCCAGACGTGCAGGCATTTTGTCAGGCTTTAGTCATAATTAATCCTGTGTTTAAACCTGTTGCTCCGCCTTGGAGTTTAAATTTAGTTCTTAAGGTTCTTCAAGGGGTTCCGTTTGAACCTTTGCATTCCATAGATATTAAGCTCTTATCTTGGAAAGTTTTGTTTTTAGTAGCTATCTCCTCGGCTCGAAGAGTTTCAGAGTTATCTGCTTTACAATGTGATTCTCCTTATCTAATTTTTCATTCCGATAAGGTAGTGTTACGTACCAAACCTGGTTTTCTACCGAAGGTGGTATCTAATAAAAATATCAATCAAGAGATTGTTGTACCGTCACTGTGTCCTAATCCTTCTTCAAAGAAGGAACGTCTTTTACACAATCTTGACGTGGTTCGTGCTTTAAAGTTTTATTTACAAGCTACTAAAGATTTTCGTCAAACATCTGCATTGTTTGTTGTCTACTCTGGACAGAGGAGAGGCCAAAAGGCTTCGGCAACTTCTCTTTCTTTTTGGCTAAGGAGTATAATACGCTTAGCTTATGAGACTGCTGGCCAGCAGCCTCCTGAAAGGATTACAGCTCATTCTACTAGAGCGGTAGCTTCCACATGGGCTTTTAAGAATGAGGCTTCTGTTGAACAGATTTGTAAGGCGGCGACTTGGTCTTCGCTTCATACTTTTTCAAAATTCTATAAATTTGATACTTTTGCTTCTTTGGAGGCTATTTTTGGGAGAAAGGTTTGCAGGCAGTGGTGCCTTCCGTTTAAGCACCTGCCTTGTCCCTCAATTCATCCGTGTCCTATAGCTTTGGTATTGGTATCCCACAAGTAATGGATGATCTGTGGACTGGATACACCTTACAAGAGAAAACAAAATTTATGCTTACCTGATAAATTTATTTCTCTTGTGGTGTATCCAGTCCAAGGCCCGCCCTGTCATTTTAAGGCAGGTGTGTTTTATTTTTAAACTACAGTCACCACTGCACCCTATGGTTTCTCCTTTCTCTTGCTTGTCTTCGGTCGAATGACTGGTAGTGGCAGTTAGAGGAGGAGCTATATAGACAGCTCTGCTGTGGGTGATAATCTTGCAGTTTCCTGTTGGGAAGGAGAATATCCCACAAGTAATGGATGATCCGTGGACTGGATACACCACAAGAGAAATACATTTATCAGGTAAGCATAAATTTTGTTTTTTCCATACTCCTCCATACTTCTGGATTAGGGAGGAACGCTAGTAAGAGGCCTCCTAATTTAGCGGTTTTCTCTCATGGGGTTTTATTAACGCTGCTATCTCTCTTAAGATGCCGGTTATTTAGGAGGCGATCGCATTGGCACGCCTTATTCTAGTTATTCACTAGTTTCAGTTGCTTCTTCCTGGATGGTTTATATGTTAGAGCCATTGGTGTACGTAGGGTTAGGCATTATTTGTGCACTTCTGCCCAAACTGTTTTGGAGCCGGTTAACAGTTCCCTCCACGGGTCTGTTGGGCGCAATCTCCTCTGTTCTGCTGTGAGTAGTGGATAAGATTATGTCTCTGCACCTTCCCTATTCTCTGTATAAGAGATTATTTTTATTGCGAATATTTGATTATTCTTATGTGTTTTATGCTGTACATTTTTACTTGTACTACACATCTTTTCTAGAACGGCTCTATCCTCTGCCTTGTCTAGCATGTTTTTTCCTTTTCGTTATCGCCATCTAGTGATGATTACGGGTATCTATATGTAGTCTGTAGGTGTATACTGGATTTATTATTTATTTCCTGTATGGCTTAGGGATCCTACCTTTGGATGGTTTATCCCTGTTTCTCCACAGTTTTTCTGTATAAGGCATACTTATTTAGGTATGTTTTTAGGGAATAATATCCGTTTTATGATTTCCCCTAATTGGCTGTAGAAGTATTTTCTGAAGATGTTATAAGCCTTTTGTTTGCTTATTTTATCATTTGCTGCTGTGCATATTTCAGATATATTCTTAGGGATTGTTAATATTTTTATATTGTATCCCTGCTTTTCTACAGTGATATTTATGGGATTTGTGGTAAGCAATATGCCTGCTTATCTTGTGTTCTTGTCAGGGTGCCAGGAATCAGACTGAGACGAGAAGTGCAAAAATAATCACACCTTTTATTAATAACAAAAAATAATAAAAAGTTCACAAGTCAAATAACAAGCCAGGAGTCAAAACCAGAGCTGGTAGTCAGACGAGCCGAGTCAGGAGCCAAAGTGAATAGTCAGACGAGCCGGAATCAGGAACAAGGAAAACAGCAGTGTCAGGAACAAGCCAGGGATCAGGAACCAGGAAGAACGTCAGGCAGCCAGGTAATACACAGGAACTCTCACAAACAGGTCTGAGACAACGCAAAGGCAAAGCATTCTGAACAGAGGCCCTTTAAATAATAAGTGATGACATCACAATTCTGAGACTGCATCCTGTCTCACATGGATGATGCACACCAGTCTGGCCATAAAAGGAAGTGCAGGAAGTGAGCAGCATCCCCCACAATGCACCATAGTCAGGAAGAGAGGTGAGTAAAATGGCTGCCAGCAGCACATGCCAAAAACAGGGGGAAAAAACCCTGACAGTTCTGCTGTACTTTTTTACTTGTGTTTGGGATATTTCATCTTATATCCCTATCTTTCGTGAGTAGAACTTATTTTTGATTTAGTTATAACCATTGAGCTGCTTATCTGAAATTTTATCTACTGTGCTTTTATGTGTGGGTTTAGGGATTTCTATTATTTTCTATGATTTATCTCCACCCCCCTCCTTTTACAGTAGTGCTGATTCTATAATGTATGCGTCATCTTGTTTTATACAGGGTTACATTTATACAAATAGATATTTATGTATATATTTCTTGGGATCTCCTTAAGACTCTACAATGACAATTTTATTTTTATCTTGTCAGGAGATTTTATGATTATGCCGTGGAGGTAGTCTCTCAGGGATACGGTTTAGGATTCAATTTATTTGGCATAGAATAATGGTTAGATTTAGGATTGAACACTTACGCTTTCTGCTAAAGGAGGTGTTGGCTACTTTAGAGGTCACAGAACCTAAATTACCTGAGGTCTTCCATAAAGAATGCGAACACTATTAAGAATGAATGGGAAAGACTCAGTTCTTTTTCCCCTTCTTCCTTTAAGAAATTGTTCCCACTTCCGGACTCTCAGTTGGAGTTGGGGCGTTCCGTCCCTAAGGTAGACGGTGCTATCTCCATGCTTGAGGATAGTTCGTCGTTTAAGGAGCCCATGGATAAGAAGCTGAAAACTCTATTAAGAAAAATGTTTCCGCATACGGGATATTTGTTCCAACCAGCAGCGGCTGTTGTTGCGGGAGCGACTACCTACTGGTGGGACTCCTTATCTGAGTTGATCGAGGTGGAGGGTACCCGCGACACGATCCTGGAAAGAATTAGGGCCTTAAGGGTAGCTAATTATTTTATTTGTGATGCAAATATGCAGATTATTCTCCAAAACGCCAGGTTTTTCTGTGCTAGCCCGTAGGGCACTCTGGCTGAAATCTTGGTCTGCAGACATGACTTTGAAGTCTAGACTTCTTTCCCTCCCATTCAAGGGAAAGATTCTTCTTGGTCCAGGCCTGCACTCTATCATATCCACGGTTACTGGAGGCAAAGGTGACTTTTTACCGCAGGATAAGAAGAACAAGCCTAAGGGACAAGGTCCTAATTTCCGGACAAATCCTAATGTCAGCAGCCCACTGGAAAACTGGAGCAGTCCAAGGAAACAGGAAACCTCCTCAGTTCTGGATAAATCCAAGGAGAATAAGAAGCCTGCCGAGTCATAGTCGGCATGAAGTGACGCCCCCCGAACCGGCTTTGGATCTGGTAGGTGGCAGACTGTCATGCTTTTCATAAGCTTAGTTTGTGGACGTGCAAGACCTGTGGGTACTGGAGGTCATCACTCAGGGATACAGGATAGATTTCAAGTCTCATCCTCCCAGGGGCAGATTCCTCTTATCAAACCTGTCTTCAAGGCCAGAAAAGAGAGAGGCTCTTCTTGGGTGTGTGATGGATCTCTCCGCCCTGGGAGGTCATTGTACCGGTACCTCCAGCAGAAAGAGGTCTGGGATACTTCTCAAACCTGTTTGTGGTCCCAAAGAAGGAGGGTACTTTTCGTCCAATTCTGGACCTAAAGTGTTTAAACAAATTCATGTCTGTCCCCTCATTCAAGATGGAGACAATATGGTACATTCTTCCTTTAGTCCAGGAAGGACAATTTATGACCACGAAACTTCTTGCTTTGTGCCTTTCTCTCCAGTCTGCAATTCGTCCATCAGTGGCTCAATGCATGGAGGTGATTGGTCTGATGTTTTTTTCCATGGACATCATTCCTTTTGCTCGGTTCCGTTTGAGCCCTCTGCAGCTATGCATGCTCAGTCAATGGATCGGAGACCATTCTGATTTATCGCATATAGGATAGATCTGGATTCCCTAACTAGAAACTCTCGGTGGATTTCACAGGAACTTCTGTCTCAAGGCACTCGCTTTCTGAGACGTTCCTGGGTGACTGTGACTGCGGAAGCCAGCCTACTAGGCTGTGGAGCAGTTTGGGACTCTCTAAAGCTCAGGGACTGTGGACTTGGGAGGAGTCTTCTCTCCCCATAAACATCTTGGAGTTGAGAGCAATCTTCAATGCCCTGACAGCTTGGCCTCAATTATCTTTAATCCGGTTTATCTGATTCTAGTCGGACAACATCACCTCAGTAGCTTACATCAACCACCATGGATGAACTCAGAGTTCCTTGGCCATGAAGGAGGTGACTCGCATTCTGCAGTGGGCGGAAGCTCACATTTGTCTCCTATCTGCCATCAACTTTCCAGGCGTGGACATCTGGGAGGCGGATTTTCTGAGCAGACAGACTTTTCATCCTGGACAATGGGCTCTCCATCTGCAAGTGTTCTCAAGGATAACACTCAAGTGGGGTTTCCCGAGTTGGATCTGATAGAGTTTTGTCGAAACGCCAAGTTTCCAAAGTACAGGTTAAGGTAAGGTTAAGGCCGCTCTGATAGACGCTCTAGCGGTTCCTTGTATTTTCTCTCTGGCATACCTGTTTCCTCCGTTTGTTCTCCTTCCACGAGTAATTGCTCGTATCAAACAGGAAAGAGCATCTGTATTTCTAATAGCTCCTGCATGGCTTTGCAGGATCTGGTTTGCGGTTTTGGTGGAGATGTCATCTCTTCCATCTTGGAGGTTACCTGAGGAAGGACCTTCTAATTCAGGGTCCATTCCTCCATCCAAGTCTAGATTCTCTGAAGCTAACTGCTTGGAGATTGAACGCCTAGTTTTGTCTAGACGTGTGTTTTCTGAACTGTTCATTGTTACCATGCTTCAGGCTAGTAAACCTGTTTCTCGCATGATTTAACATAAGGTATGGTGTAAATTCCTTTATTGGGGCGAATCTAAGGGTTTCTCCTGGAGCCGGGTGAGGATTCCTGCATTTTATTTTTTTTCAGGATGGATTGGGAAAAGGTTTGTCAGTCAGTACTCTGAAGGGTCAGACCTCTGCTCTGTCTCTTCTTTTTACACAAACGTCTGGCAGATTTGCAAATGTTCAAGTTTTTGTTCAGGCCCTGGTCAGAATCATGCCTGTGTTTAAGCCTGTTGCTCCTCTTTGGAGCCTTAAACTCGTTCTTAAAGTTTTGCAGCAGGCTTTGTTTGAGCTGGTGCATTCTGTTGATATTAAATAGTTATCTTGGAAGGTTTTGTTTCTCCTTGCTTTTTCTTCTACTCGCAGAGTTTCTAAACCTTCGACTCTGCAGTGTGATCCCCCTTACCTTATATTTCTTGAGGATAAGGCAGTCCTTCGTACTAAATTGGGTTTTCTCCCTAAAGTGGTGACGTATCGAAACATTAATCAGGAAATTATTGTTCCTTCTTTTTGTCCTATTCCTTCTTCCCATAAGGAACGTCTTTTGCATATCCTGGATGTTGTGCGTGCGCTACAATTTTACCTTCAAGCAACTAAAAATTTTCGGCAATCTTCTTCCCTGCTTGTGGCTTTCTCTAGAAAGCGTAAGGGTTAGAAGGCCACTTCTACTACCCTTTTCCTCTGGTTAAGTATTATTTGTTTAGCTTACGAGACAGCTACCTCCTGAGAGAATTACGGCTCATTCCACTAGGGCTGTCTCCTCATCTTGGGCTTTCAAAAATTAAGCTTCTGTGGAACAAATTTGCAAGGCGGCAACATGGTCCTCTTTGCATACTTTTCCCAAATTCTACAAATTTGATATTTTTGCCTCGGCTGAGACCTCTTTTGGGAGAAAGGTTCTTCAAGCAGTGGTGCCTTCTGTTTAGGTCCTCCTGCCTTGTTCTCCCTCCCTTTTCATTCAGTGTCCTCTAGCTTGGGTATTGGTTCCCACTAGTAATTGTAATGACGTTGTGGACTCTCCGTGCCATAGGAAAGAAAACAAAATTTATGCTTACCTAATAAATTTCTTTCTTTCCGGGCATGGAGAGTCTACGACCCCGTCCTATTTTTAATTTATAATTCGGCAGTTTTTTTTTAGTAAACCTCGGGCACCTCTATACCCTTGTGTTTCTTCTTTTTCCTTTTTCCTTCGGCTGAATGATGGGATTGTGGGTAAGGGAAGTTACACTCAACAGCTTTGCTGGGGTTCTCTTTGCCTCCTTCTGGCCAGGAGTTGAATATCCCATTAGTAATTGGAATGACGTTGTGGACTCTCCATGCCTGGAAAGAAAGAAATGTATCAGGTAAGCATACATTTAGTTTTTTTATTTGTAATATACCAACACATACTGCTGTGTTTTACAGGGAACAGTAAAGACAATACAGGGAAAGCAGACTGGTATAGGATTAGGGCCCCTTTTCATTAGAGAATTTACAAGCTAAGTGGTTTTGAAGGCAATAAACTAAGGAGTAGTTTTTGAGTGCTGATTGTAGTTTGTGGTCTATTGAGTTTAATAACTTTTTGGTTTGGACCCTGATGATCAAAGTATTGGGGTAAAGGCGATATTTTAAAAATGGATCCGAAGGTCTAAAATCAGTTTGAAGGCAGTCTCACCGAGACGCGTTTTACTATAAATCTCTGTGTCTGCCAATGCTTTTCTGATACAGGTGACATTTTAAAAGCAGCATCACCACCTAAATTTAAGATCTAATGTAAATGATCCCTTTACACCGTATTGTATGGCAATACAATTTACATGTTTTAACCCCTTTTGTTACAATACAATAGTGAAACTAGTACATGAATAATACACCTATAGGAGTTGGGGGAATGTGGGTATATTATACATGTGTATATGCAATGTTTTATTTGTATTTTATTTGCATAATGCTATAATATGTATTTCTTCTACTAGATACGAGTCCACGGATTCATCCTTTACTTGTGGGATATTATCCTCCTGCTAACAGGAAGTGGCAAAGAGCACCACAGCAGAGCTGTCTATATAGCTCCTCCCTTGACTCCACCCCCCAGTCATTCTCTTTGCCTACACTAAGTAATAGGAAGGGTAAAGTGAAAGAGGTGATAAAATGATAGTTTTTTATTTTCTTCAAGCAAGACTTTTTTATTTTAAATGGTACCGGTGAGTGCTATTTTTCCCAGGCAGCAGATGGATGAAGATTTCTGCCTGGAGACTGATGATCTTAGCAGTTGTCACTAAGATCCAGAGATGTTCCCACAGAGGCTGAGGAGAACTTCAGTGTGAGGTATGTTTATCATGCTACAAGCATTGAGGTATGTTCAGTCATTTTTTTCTGGAGAGACTGTGTTATTTCAGAATTGGCTTACAGTATTCCCATAAGGGAAGGGGTAAGCAGTAATCCTAATATGAAAGAGAAGGATATTACTGGGACCTGTATGTTGGGCTGAAAAAATGGTTGACACTGATGGCATAATGTTTGTTGGGCAAACAATTTATGTTTGGAGGACAATTAACGTTTTTTTCTTTTGTGTGAAGCAAACGTTTTTATTATTATGGCAATGGAGGGTGCACATGGCTTATTTTAGACCTTGGGTATATTGAACCGCAGAGCTGTGGCGAGGTGCGGGGGGGTGGGTTTTTTTTTTGGTTAATCTTAACGTTTTCTTGAATAACGTTTTTATCATTAAGGGTTAAGTATTACTTTCCTTGTGGTGCAATCTTAGCTGGCAAGATAAGACACATATATACTAAAATTGAGATAATTTTATCATTTTAAAGCAGTTTTGGAAAATTTGTACGCTTTTTTTCTCTTAAAGACGCAGTACCGTTTTTCAGATTATTCAAGCCTGTTTGTGGTCGTTACTAGCCTGTGTTAACATGTCTGACATTGAGGAAAGCCAACGTTCCATGTGTTTAGAAGCCATTGTGGAACCCCCACTTCAAATGTGTCCCTCATGTACTGAAAGGGCCTTACATTGCAAAGAACATATTTTAGCTGATAAAAGTATGTCTCAGGATGATTCTCAGTCAGAAGAGAATCAGGTTATGCCATCTGCTTCTCCCCAAGTGTCACAACCTTTAACGCCCGCCCAAGCGACACCAAGTACTTCTAGTGCATCTAATTCTTTCACCCTGCAAGATATGGCTGCAGTTATGTCTACTACCCTTACAGAGGTATTATCTAAACTGCCAGGTTTACAGGGTAAGCACAGCAGGTCAGGTATTAGAGTAAATGCAGAGCCCTCTGATGCTTTATTGGCCATCTCCGATGTACCCTCACAGTGTTCTGATTTGGGGGTGGGGGAATTGCTGTCTGAGGGAGAGCTTTCTGATTCAGGAAAGATGTTCCCTCAAACAGACTCAGATGTGACGGCCTTTAAGATTAAGCTTGAACACCTCCGCTTGTTACTCAGGTAGGTCTTAGCGACTCTGGATGATTGTGACCCTATTGTCATTCCACCAGAGAAACTGTGTAAAATGGATAAATATCTGGAGGTCCCTACTTACACTAATGTTTTTCCAGTCCCTAGAAGAATTTCGGACATTGTTACTAAGGAATGGGATAGACCAGGCATTCCGTTCTCTCCCCCTCCTACTTTTAAGAAAATGTTTCCCATATCTGACACCATTCGGGATTCGTGGCAGACGGTCCCTAAGGTGGAGGGAGCTATTTCTACCCTGTCTAAGCTATACCCATTGAGGACAGTTGTGCTTTCAAAGATTCTATGGATAAAAAATTAGAGGGGCTTCTCAAGAAATTGTTTATTCATCAGGGTTTTCTTCTACAACCTATAACGTGCATTGTTCCAGTAACTACTGCAGCAGCTTTTTGGTTTGAGGCTCTAGAGGAGTCTCTTAAGGTTGAAACCCCATTAGATGATATTTTGGATAGAATTAAGGCTCTCAAGCTAGCTAATTCTTTTATTACAGATGCCGCTTTCCAAATGTCCAAATTAGCGGCAAAGAATGCAGGCTTTGCCATTTTAGCGCATAGAGCGTTATGGCTTAAGTCTTGGTCTGCTGATGTGTCATCTAAATCCAAGCTTTTAGCTATTCCCTTTAAGGGTAAGACCCTATTCGGGCCTGAACTAAGGGAGATCATTTCTGACATTACTGGAGATAAAGATCATGCCCTTCCTCAGGACAAGATGGTTAAAATGAGGACCAAACAGAATAATTTTCGTTCCTTTCGAAACTTTAAAGGCGGTCCCTCTACTTCCTCATCCGCCTCCAAGCAGGAGGGGAACTTTGCTCAATCCAAGTCAGTCTGGAGACCTAACCAGACCTGGAATAAAGGTAAACAGGCCAAGAAGCCCACTGCTTCTACCAAGACAGCATGAAGGGGCAGCCCCCGATCCGGGACCGGATCTAGTAGGGGGCAGACTTTCTCTCTTCACTCAGGCTTGGACAAGAGACGTTCAGGATTCCTGGGCATTAGAAATTGTGACCCAAGGGTATCGTCTAGAATTCAAGGATTCTCTCCCAAGAGGAAGATTTCATCTTTCACGTTTGTCTGTAGACGAGACAAAAAGAGAGGCGTTCTTACGCTGTGTAGAAGACCTATATACCATGGGTGTAATTTGCCCAGTTCCAAAATTAGAACAAGGGCGGGGGTTTTACTCCAATCTGTTCATTGTTCCCAAAAAAGAGGGAACCTTCAGACCGATTTTAGATCTCAAAAGTCTAAACAAATTTCTCAGAGTCCCATCGTTCAAGATGGAGACCATACGAACAAATTTACCAATGATCCAGGAGGGTCAATATATGACCACCGTGGATTTGAAGGATGCGTATCTTCACATTCCTATCCACAAAGATCATCACCAGTTCCTCAGGTTCGCCTTCCTAGACAAACATTACCAGTTTGTGGCCCCTCCTTTCGGGTTGGCCACAGCTCCCAGAATCTTCACAAAGGTGCTAGGGTCCCTTCTGGCGGTTCTAAGGCCGTGGGGCATAGCAGTGGCACCTAGATATTTTGATTCAGGCGTCAACTTACCATCTAGCCAAATCTCACACGGACATCGTGTTGGCTTTTCTAAGAACTCACGGGTGGAAGGTGAACATAAAAAAAGAGTTCACTAGTTCCTCTGACAAGAGTTCCATTCCTAGGAACTCTGATAGACTCGGTAGACATGAAAAATTTTCTGACGGAGGTCAGAAAATCAGATCTTAACTACTTGCTGAGCATTTCATTCCATTCCTCGGCCATCAGTGGCGCAGTATATGGAGGTCATTGGGTTAATGGTAGCGGCAATGGACATAGTTCCGTTTGCTCGCTTACATCTCACACCACTGCAGCTGTGCATGCTCAGACAGTGGAATGGGGATTATGCGGATTTATCTCAGCGGATAAATCTGGATCTAGAGACCAGAGACTCTCTTCATTGGTGGTTGTCACAGGATCATCTGTCCCAGGGAATGTGCTTCCGCAGGCCAGCATGGGTTATAGTGACGACGGACGCCAGCCTCTTGGACTGAGGTGCAGTCTGGAATTCCCTGAAGGCTCAGGGTGTGTGGACTCATGAGGAGTCCCTACTACCAATAAATATTCTGGAACTGAGAGCGATATTCAACGCGCTTCAAGCGTGGCCTCAGCTGGCTTCGGCCAAATTCATAAGATTCCAGTCGGACAATATCACAACTGTAGCATATATCAATCAGCAAGGGGGAACAAAGAGTTCTCTAGCGATGATAGAGGTTTCCAAAATAATTTGATGGGCAGAGACTCACTCTTGCCATCTATCAGCAATATATATCCCAGGAGTGGAGAACTGGGAAGCGGATTTTCTAAGTCGTCAGACTTTTCATCCGGGGGAGTGGGAGCTCCATCCGGAGGTGTTTTCAAAATTGATTCATCAATGGGGCACACCAGAATTGGTTCTGATGGCATCTCGTCAGAATGCCAAACTTCCTTGTTATGGTCCAGATCAAGAGATCCTCAAGCAGTACTGATAGATGCTCTAGCAGTACCTTGGTCGTTCAACCTGGCTTATGTGTTTCCTCCTTTTCCTCTCCTCCCTCGTCTGATTGCCAGAATCAAACAGGAGAGGGCTTCGTTAATCTTGATAGCGCCTGCGTGGCCACGCAGGACTTGGTATGCAGACCTGGTGGAAATGTCATCTCTTCCACCGTGGAAACTGCCACTGAGACAGGACCTTCTCATTCAGGGTCCGTTTCAACATCCAAATCTAATTTCTCTGCAACTGACTGGCTGGAGATTGAACGCTTGATTTATCTAAGCGGGGTTTCTCTGAGTCGGTCATTGATACCTTGATTCAGGCTCGAAAGCCTGTCACTAGGAAAATTTACCATAAGATATGGCATAAATATCTTTATTGGTGCGAATCCAAAGGCTACTCATGGAGTAAGATCAGGATTCCTAGGATTTTGTCCTCTTTCCAAGAAGGATTGGAGAAGGGGTTATCAGCTAGTTCCTTAAAGGGACAGATTTCTGCTTTGTCAATCTTACTACACAAGCATCTGGCAGATGTCCCAGACGTGCAGTCGTTTTGTCAGGCTTTGGTTAGAATTAAGCCTGTGTTTAAACCTGTTGCTCCGTCATGGAGTTTGAATTTAGTTCTTAATGTTCTTCAAGGGGTTCCGTTTGAAACCATGCATTCCATAGATATTAAACTTCTATCTTGGAAAGTTCTGTTTTTAGTTGCTATCTCTTCTGCTTGAAGAGTTTCTGAGCTATCTGCATTACAATGCGACTCGCCTTATCTTATATTCCATTCTGATAAGGTGGTTTTGCGCACTAAACCTGGATTTCTTCCTAAGGTTGTTTCAAATAAGAATATCAATCAGGAAATTGTTGTTCCTTCTCTGTGTCCTAATCCTTCTTCTAAGAAGGAGCGTCTGTTACATAACTTGAACGTGGTTCGTGCCTTGAAGTTTTACTTGCAAGCGACCAAGGATTTCCGTCAAACATCTTCTCTGTTTGTTGTCTATTCTGGAAAGCGTAGGGGTCAAAAAGCTACGGCTACCTCTTTCTTTTTGGCTGAAAAGCATCATCCATTTGGCATACGAGACTGCTGGACACCAGCCTCCTGAAAAAATTACAGCTCATTCTACTAGAGCGGTGGCTTCCACGTGGACTTTTAATAACGATGCTTCTGTTGAACAGATTTGTAAGGCTGCGACTTGGTCTTCCCTTCATACCTTTTCCAAATTTTACAAATTTGATACTTTTGATTCTTCTGAGGCTATTTTTGGGAGAAAAGTTCTTCAAGCAGTGGTGCCTTCTGTTTAGGTTCCTGTCTTGTCCCTCCCTTTCATCCGTGTCCTGTAGCTTCGGTATTGTATCCAACAAGTAAAGGATGAATCCATGGACTCGTCGTATCTAGTAGAAGAAAATGAAATTTATGCTTACCTGATAAATTGATTTCTTCTACGATACGACGAGTACACGGCCCTCCCTATCAATTTAAGACAGATTATATTTTTTTGTTTAAAACTTCAGTCACCTCTGTACCTTTTTAGCTTCTCCTTTTTCTTCCTATACCTTCGGTCGAATGACTGGGGGGTGGTGTCAAGGTAGGAGCTATATAGACAGCTCTGCTGTGGTGCTCTTTGCCACTTCCGGTTAGCAGGAGGATAATATCCCTCAAGTAAAGGATGAATCCGTGGACTTGTCGTATCGTAGAAGAAATTTAATTTATCAGGTAAGCATAAATTTCCTTTTTAATTGTGATTTTAAAAAGCATAAATTTTTTCTTTTGGTGTGTTTATTACTTTTTTTTTAGGAAGACTTTGTGATACTAATATTTCATAGGAGCCAAGACTTTTTCTAGTTTATTTATTGACCATATAAGTTCTCACTGTTCTTCTGAAAATGTTATACTTAAAATATTTTGACGTTACTTTTTAATTAATAATTACTATTTAATATAGGTTTAATAGTAAGTTGGGTTTTTTTTGTTTTATTAACAATGGATATTGCAGACATACTGAATATATAGGTGTTCTTTGAGAGTTTCATGGGTGTTCCGTGGGAGTATCAGTCCCACGATTTTCCATTGTGAGAGATCTACTGAATATAACTTGAAAATCTATTTACATATCCATTATGTGATGTTTTGCTGCACAGAAACCATTTTAGCCTATGAGCCCAGCTGTTTGCAGATCACCTTCATGGGAGATGACTAAAACAGTGCAACTCTCGGCAGGACCTTCTCATACTTGTTCCCTGCATAGTATACATATTATTCCTAGGTTTATAGCACTGCGGAATTTGTTGGTGCTCTACAAATAACTGATAATAATCTTGCCGTTGGGTTCTCTAAGGATTTGTTAATAACCAGATGTTTTCTTCCACCTGTGTTCAGCAGCCGCCTTCCTCCAGCGGTGGTCTGTTTGGTTCCAGCAGCGGCACTGGGAGTGGGGGAGGAGGATTCTTCAGTGGCCTTGGCGGGAAGCCGAGCCAGGAAGCAGCCAACAAGAACCCTTTTGGCGCAACCAGCCCTGGATTTGGGTCGTCTAACCAGTCCAGTGAGTTTCTATTAATCATTACTTATTTTTTTATAACATAAAATTCTGATGCCATTCTTTAAATCAAATAACATGTTCCAATATTTTAAACCAAACTCCTGTGAGGTATTCATTTTTACTTCTATAAAAGGGATATGGAAAGGACTATAATATTGTTCAGAGTCTGACATAAGTGCATTTCCCCTTCCTGCCCTTAGGATGTTCTATGCCGTCCTAACCGCACTGGGCTTTAACGCCCTTAGGGCGACATAGAACCTTTTGGCAGTACTTTATCCAAACGCGCTCCCTGTATGGGACCGTGGGCTGGAGGGGGTGCCTAGAGACTTCCACCAGATACGATCCCATTATTAAAATCACAAAATCGCACGAACAATCGCATGATTTCACTTTTTAACTTATTAAAACAAATAATTACTGAAACAAATAATTCCAGGCTGGAAAAGGTTAAAAGTTTGTGTAAATTAGGACTTGACAAATATAATCATTCTTTTGTGTGTGTGTATATATATATATATATATATATATATATATATATATATATATATATATGTGTGTGTGTGTGTGTATATATATATATGTGTGTGTGTGTGTATATATATATATGTGTGTGTTTGTGTGTGTATGTATATATGTGTGTGTGTGTGTGTATATATATATATATGTATGTATTTATGTATGTATGTGTATATATATATATATATATATATATATATATATATATATATATATATATATATATATATATATACACACAGCTCGGAAATATTGCGGGTTCAGTACCAGACTACCGCCATAAAGGGAGTAACACTATTTTTTGTTTTGTTTCCCAGCACATATACAAGTTATATTTACACTATACTGTAGTCTTGTGCAATAGCATTATATCTAAAAAAAAAAGCCCATTGTACTTACCTTTAATTAAAAACTACTATATTGCTAAAAATGCCAACCATCATTTTAGCCTTCAGCGAGCTGTAATATTTTTGCTGGTGGTGTGTATTTATGTTTTGGAAAAATGGCGCCAATAGACTTGCTCGACACAGGGTTGCCACAAACCTTCATTTTGTAAAAGCAGTATGCATATCTTTTTTTGTTTCCGTCCTGCAGAGCTGGCCTGTAACCTTGTGCCGATAGTGAGTGGATTTGGTTGCCTGCACCTAGTGGCCAGATTATAGACTGCAGCGTTAAAGCTTTCTTTAAAGGACAGTGGATTGGGGAGGATTCCTAGGTGCAATGCTGACTTTTCTAGTCCTTGTGGCAACCTGGTTCTCTTTTTCAAGCCCTGATTGAGATTAAATGCCTAATAACACCCTTCAAACTGACTGCTTAAAAGGACATTTGTAGTGATATTTTTTTCTTTAATGTGTTCTCAATAATCCATGTTACCCCATGTAGTAGTATTATTTTTTCTTACAGATAGTTTATTTACCTTTATTTAAAACCATCACCTGTTGTACTGCACTATTCTAAAAGTAAAAAAAAACTTATGTAAACAAGAAGCAACAGCAGAAATCCCTTCCCGGGGGGGGGGGGGTGCAGTGATAGGTACTGACATTTTCATAGCTCTTTCTAAGTACTGTCTTTGTGTATATAGAGAGATATGACTTTGCATCTAAAGTGAAAGATAAGGTAAAGGGACGCTAAAATCAAGATTAAACTTTCATGATTCAGATGCATGCCTTTTTAAGCGACTTTGCAATTTACTTCTATTATGACATTATGCAGTCCTTTTTTATATACACACTTTCTGAGGCACCAGCTCCTACTGAGCATGTGCAATAGTTCAGTGTATATGTATATGTGTCTGTGATTGACTGACGGCTGTCACATGATAGTTATATGCACACATTCTGAGCCACCAGCTCCTACTGAGCATGTGCAATAGTTCAGTGTATATGTATATGAGTCAGTGATTGGCTGACGGCTGTCACATGATAGTTATATGCACACATTCTAAATCTGTGATTGATTATACAAGGTGCCAGCAAATTGAAGTACATTTAAAAAATTGTCCCCCAAAAAAAATCTACTGCTCATTTAAAATTCAGTGTGTTATAGCTAGGGTGACAATATTGCTGCTTTAAAAAGGGACAGATATGAAAAATACATATGTCAGGGTTATTATACAAAACATTTCTTTAAACAGCCCTGACATATGTATTTTTCATGTGTGTCCCTTTTTAAAGCGGCAATATGGTCACCCTAGCTATGGCATTGGCTTTATATTATGCACTCTTGTTAGTTGTGGAGTTCCATTGTATTTAATGGTTCTTATGTTCTGCAAGATCAGACCATTTAAATGGGTGTTTTCTTAAGACTAATGGGTTGTGGTTTCAACAAACAAAATGGCTATTTAAAATAAAGGCACATTTAATATATAACAAGTCAATATGCACACATTAAAGGGACATACATCCCAGATTCATGATTCAGATAGATACATACAATTTTAAACAACTTTCCAATTTAATTCTACCGTCACATTTTCTTTGATTTCTTGGTATCCTTTGTTGAAAAGCAAGTAAGTTCAGGAGCGTGCACGTGTCTGCAGCACTTTATGGTAGCCGTTTTGCAACAATGTTATTAATTAGCAAGAGCACTAGAGGGCAGCACAATTTCCTGTTATGTAGTGCTCTAGTCATGTGCACAATACCTATTTAGGTATCTCTTCAACAAATTAAAACATGAGAACGAAGCATATTTGATAACAGAAGTAAATAGGAAACTTTGAAAATTGTATTCTCTATCTGAATGAGTGAAAAATGTTGTTTCTTGTCCCTTTAAAGGGGAAAGCAGTTTTACAATACAGTGCCTATTTAATTACCTTGGGGGATTGTCCCACACAACCAATTAAGCGCTGCTCAAAAAAGCTAATGTGACACTGGTGAGATTGGTTGAGCTGCTTCTACTGAAGGTACCTGTGTGTCTGTTCAATAAAGTGTTGATTCCTTGGTATGAATTAAACTGTGAATACCATTACAGTGCACATTACTAGTGTAAAATTGTAAAACTATGAAATCCTAATTGTTCGTCAATACCTAGGGGGCGCTACTGGGGTATAAGATGAAATATTATACAGTGTAATAAATGAAAAGTCCAATATTGTATGGAATTAAAACCTATATACACACACTAAGAAGCAGAATTCTATAAATTGTACAAAAGTTCTAAAAATATCCATAGAGGTTAATGGTTCAAGCTAAACACCAAGCTTCTGTTAGGTTGCTCGTCTTTTCCCCAAAACGCAGTCTAGTCTTAAATAAAGCAAAGAAGCAATGTGCCTCCTTGTACGTGTCAGTAAGCTTCATTAGATCTAAATCGATTAAAAGGTTTTTGACAAAAGGTCCAGCACTCACAGTAACTCAGCTCACTGATCCAAGGGCTCCGGAACTTATGTTCATCTCCAACTGGTGTATCCGCTCCGTTATTTGCTAGTTGTATCGGACAACACAGATGGAGAAACTCTGACTCCTTCTTATCGTGTAAAACTTTTAATTAAACCACAATCAAAAAACATAAAATTCTGTAATCTGCCATTTTGATTGCAATGCATTTCTTTCCTAAGATATGGAGACACCACAATGTCATTCAATTGCTAGTGGTAATATCACTCCTGGCCAGCTGGAGGAGGCAAAGAGCACCACAGCAAAGCTGCTAAGTGTCACTCCCCTACCTATTATCCCCAGTCATTCTCTTTGCCTCTGTCAATGAAGGAGGGGAAGTTTGGTGTCTGAAGAAATTAATTCCTTTTTTGGGTACTTTTCCCTGCAAGCAAGGATTTGGGTTTAGCTGAGTCCACGTCAATCTCTTCAGTAGAGTAGTGCTGGCTTTTAAGCTGTTAGGAAGTTGTGAGGTAGTCCTTCCTTTGTTTCCTAACACATTGCTGCCCATGGTACAGAAAGCCAGAGTTGGTTACTTTGTTCTTTCTTTTTCTACAGGTCTCTGTAAGGAGTATGTGTCCTTTCACGCCTTGTGATCTGTCTTCCTGCTAGACTGCAGGTAAGTGCTTTTGTCTTCTAGGTCTTGGAGACTTGCACTTCAGAAGAATGTCATATGCAGTAGATGGGGAGACATTTTTAAAATCTTTTATACAGGATTTTCTTTGGCAGTGGGCAGGCACATTATGAATATTGTGACTAGGGGTTAATCTTCCCTTTATTGGGACGTTTTTCCTCTTTGGGCTAATTTTGTTGAAATACTTTATTAGTATGTGTGTGTGGCTTATGTTTTATACAGGGATTTATGTATAAACTTAATATTTGGCAGTTGGTTTTCTTTGCTTGCTTAGCTAGAACAGGCTAACTGACAAACTGCTTGAGTTTGAAACCAGCTGCAGCTACTTGCATCTTATGTTGTAGGCAGAGGGAAACGTGCCTTTTACTGCTGCATAGTTTCCTCTCTTTGCCGGTCATGTGACTTCTCTCTGCTGTCGGATATTCACAGAGTGGTGCGGCGTCATTAAATTTCAGTCTCTTCGGTGTCAATCTTCTATACGATCGTTTTAGAGACTTCTGGCAGCCAAATTGTGGTATTAAAATTTCTTAAAGTGATGGCGTATTCCAAAAAATTCTACAATTTGGGGAATTTTGTATTTAGTATTATGGACATGGACCAAGACAAATGCTTGTTATGCCTAGAGGCACACATGTTTTGCCTATGCAATTCTGTGTTGCATGCTTAGCTAGAACACTTTGATTTAAAGATAAATTGTTGCCCTCTGAGCCCAATGTCTCTCAGGATGATGCTGTTCAGACAATGCCACAGCTTTCTCCTCAAATGTCCCAAGCCACTGACGTCACATACAGTGCCCTGCAGTTCCTCTCAGCCACCTGGAGGAGTTTATTTGCCTGCAGATTTTGCTGCAGAGGTATCTAATACTATGATGTTTCTTCCTCTGTGGAAGTTTTTCCTGTTCCAGACCGTGTGACAGAGATTATTTCACAGGAATGGGAGAAGCCAGGGATTCCTTTCTCCCTGTCGCCCGTATTTAAAAAGATGTTTCCTGTTGCTGATTCCATTAAAGATTCTTGGCACACAGTGCCTAAAGTAGAAGGGGCTATTTTTACTCTGACTAAGAGAGCTACGATCCCTATAGAGGATAGCTGCTCCTTTAAGGATCGCATGGACAAAAAGCTGGAAGCTTATTTAAAGATGTATGTTCATCAAGGCTTTCAATGGCAACCTGCAGTTTGTATTGCCACAGTAGCAAGTGCTGAATCTTATTGGTGTGACGCCTTGTCTGAATCAATTTTAGTAGAGACTCTGTTGGAGGAGATACAAGATATGATTAAGGCTCTCAAACTAGCCAATTCCTGTATTTCTGATGCTAACATTCAAGTTATTAGATTGGGAGCCAAGATGTCTGGCTTCACTGTCCTAGCCCACAGGGCACTGTGGCTAAAATCTTGGTCTGCTGATGTTACCTCTAAGTCCAAGCTTCTGGCGCTTCCTTAGAAGGGGAAGACCTTGTTCGGACCTGGTCTGGCAGAAATAATTTCTGATATTACAGGTGGAAAAGGGTCTTTTCTACCGTAAGACAAGAAGAACAGACTCAAAGGACGTCAAAGTAATTTTTGTTCCTTTCGTAACTTCAAAGGTCAAGTCTTCCTCTTCCAAGCAGGAGCAGTCCAAGTCGTCTTGGAAACCCAGTCAGTCTTGAAATAAGGGGAAGCAATCAAAGAAATCCTCAGCTGAGTCAAAGTCAGCATGAAGGGTCGGCCCACGGTCCGAGTTCGGATCAAGTGGGGGCAGACTTTCCCTGTTTTGTCAAGCGTGGAGACGAGATGTCCCAGAACCTTGGGCTGTGGACATAGTATCTCAGGGTTACAAAATAGAATTCAAAACTTTCCCTCCCAGGGGCAGATTCCACCTCTCAAGATTATCTGCAGACCAGGTAAAAAGAGAGGCATTCTTGAACTGCGTTCAGAACCTTTCCTCCCTGGGAGTGATTGTTCCAGTAAGGGAACAGGGTCTAGGATTCTATTCAAATATGTTTGTGGTTCCCAAAAAAGAGGGAACTTTTCGACCCATTTTTGACCTAAAGTGCTTCTACAATTTTCTCAGGGTACCGTCCTTCAAAATGGAAACCATTCGTTCCTTTGGTCCAAGAGGGTCAGTTCATGACGACCATATACCTGAAGGAAGCGTATCTTCATGTTCCCATCCACAAGGATCATCACAAATTCTTAAGATTCGCCTTTCTAGACAAACACTTTCAGTTTGTGGCTCTTCCATTTTCTCAAAGGTTCTGGGGGCTCTCTCTGCAGTGATCAGGTCTCAGGGAATTGCAGTGGCACCCTACCTGGACGACACATTGGTTTCAGGCTCCATCTTTTCAACAAGCAAACTCTTATACAGAGCTCTTGTTGTCTTTTCTACGTTCCCACGGTTGGAAAGTGAATCTGTTCCAGCTACAAGGGTGGTTTTCTTAGGGACCATAATAGAGTATCTATAAAAAAAAAATCTGACGGAGGTCAGAACATCCAAAATTCTCTCCTCTTGCCTCTCTCTTCAGTCTACTGTTCGGCCATCAGTGGCTCAATGTATGGATGTAATTGGTCTGATGGTCGCTTCCATGGACATCATTCCCTTTGCTCAATTCCATTTGAGAGCTCTGCAATTATGCATGATTAGACAATGGAACGGAGACCATTAGGATCTGTCTCAGAGGATAGATCTAGACCAGTCAACAAGAGACTCCCTCCCATGGTGGCTTTCTCAGGACCATCTGTCTCAGGGCACATGCTTCCAGAGACCTTCCTGGGTGATTGTGACCACGGAAACCAGCCTGCTAGGCTGTGGAGCAGTCTGGGACTCGTTAAAGGGTCTATGGACTCGGGAGGAGTCTACTCTCCCCATAAACATCTTGGAGTTGATAGTGATTTGCAATGCTCTGATGGCTTGGCCTCAATTGTCCTTAGCTCGGTTTATTAGGTTTCAGTCGGACAACATCATCTCAGTGGCTTACATCAAACACCAGGGAGGAACTCGGAGTTCCTTAGCCATGAAGGAGGTGGCACAGATTTTTCAGTGTGCGGAAGCTCACAATTTTTGTCTATCTGCCATCCACATTCCTGGAGTGGTCAACTGAGAAGCAGATTTCCTGAGCAGACAGACATTTCATCCCGGGGAGTGGGCTCTCCATCTGGAGGTGTTCTCCAGGTTAACCCTCAAATGGTGGGTGCCGGAGTTGGATCTGATGGCGTCTCGGGAGAGCGCCAAGTTTCCAAGGTACGGTTCAAGGTCAAGAGATCCTCAGGCAGCTCTGATACTCTGGCGGTTCCTTGGGATTTCGGTCTATCATACCTGTTTCCTCCGTTTGCGCTCCTTCCACAAGTTATTTCTTGTATTAAACAAGAGAGAGCATTGGTAATTCTAATGGCTCCTGCATGGTCTCGCAGGATCTGGTATGTAGACCTAGTAAAGATGTCTTCTCGACTGCCTTGGAGGTTGCCTCTGAGGAAGGACCTTCTAACTCCGGGTCCATTCCTCCATTCAAATCTCGTTTCTCTGAAGCTGATTTCTTGGAGATTGAACGCTTAGTTCTGTCTAAGCATGGATGGTCTGATTTGGTCATTGAGACCATGATCCAGGCTCGCAAACCTGTTACTCGAAAAATTTACCATAAGGTATGGCGTAAAAACCTTTGAGTGGGTATATTCAGAGCGCCTCAGTTAGGGCTAGGTGACTAGGACCTCCAATATTATGGAGAGGATGGATGAATAAAGGTAATTGTTGTCTAGAAATTGTTCAAAGTTTAATTATAACACAGTTTTTTAATTATACGGTCAAAAAAATTGAAAGGCAAATAAAATTGTACAATCATAAAAATCGTTACAATTGTTAAAAATTGTGGATCCACAATGTACAGTAAAAAGTTAAGTAATAAAAAACTAATAATGGTAAGCTAAATTGGGATGTCCAACCTATGGACTTTAGACCTGGTGTTATGGTATTTATACTGCGGTGTTTGATGTGTAATCATGAGGGATCCCAGTTGTGTGCCGTGTGGTTGTGCAGAAGAAAAGCACTGTGGGTAACACTAATGGGTTAAAAGCTTCAAAATGGTAAAGCTGCAGTGGCTGATGGTGAAGAAAATAACAATAATAAAAAATAATTCAACAATTTGTGGTATATAAAAAAATAGCAAATAAAGTCACAAAAATTGCAATAGTGAAAAAGATGGTGGTAAAAAAAATAAGTTGTAATCCTTTAGTAAATTGCAGTCAATATAGAGGTTGAAAAAAAAAATGGAAAAAAGTGACCTTTTTGGTGGTGAGAATACCTCTTAATTTCTGGTGGTGAGAACCCCCGCGATGGATCCTAATTGTCTCCCCGTGGGTGACTTTTAGTTTCTCCTAATGGAGAGGACCTTCCTATTTTTGGTGGCGAGAATCCCTGCAGCTGGATCCTGTTGGTCTTTTGGTCTTTAAGTTTCAGTGTCTTAAAAAGTAAATACTGATAGTGTAGATTTTACAGGATTTAGTGCTGAAATTGGAAATATGCTTACCAGCAGTTTTTGTGACTTTATTTGCTATTTTTTATATACCACAAATTGTTGAATTATTTTTTATTATTGTTATTTTCTTCACCATCAGCCACCACAGCTTTACCATTTTGAAGCTTTTAACCCATTAGTGTTACCCACACTGCTTTTCTTCTGCACGACCACACTGCACACAACTGGGATCCCTCTAAACCAGGGTCGCCAACATCTCTACATCACTCCTGATTACACATCAAACACCGCAGTATAAATACCATAACACCAGGTCTAAAGTCCACAGGTTGGACATCCCAATTTAGCTTACCATTATTAGTTTTTTATTACTTAACTTTACTTTAACAATTGTAACGATTTTTATGATTGTACAATTTTATTTGCCTTTCAATTTTTATGACTGTATAATTAAAAAACTGTTATAATTATACTTTGAACAATTTCTAGACAACAATTACCTTTATTAATCCATCTTCTCCATAATATTGGAGGTCCTAGTCACCTAGCCCTAACTGATGCGCTCTGAATATACCCACTCACGATTTACTCCAGTCGGGCTAGCTAGATAGCCTTTAGTCAGAGCTATAGGTGGATCTGTCTCTTGGTGCTGTATTTACGTTATTCAGTAAATACCTTTATTGGTTGAATCTAAGGGCTACTCTTGGAGTAGGTTCAGGATTCCTAGAATTTTGTCTTTTCTCCAGGAAGGTCTGGAGAAAGGGTTGTCAGTCAGTTCTCTGAAAGGTCAGATTTCTGCATTATCTATTTTGTTACAAAAGCATCTGGCAGATGTTCCAGATGTTCAATCTTTTTGTCAGGCCCTGTTCAGAATTAGGCCTGTGTTTAAATCTGTTGCTCCTCCTTGGAGCCTTAATCTTGTTCTCAGAGTTTTGCAGCAGGCTCTGTCTGAGCCAATGCATTCCATAGATATTAAGTTGCTATCTTGGAAGGTTTTGTTTCTTCTTGCTATCTCTTCTGCTCGGAGAGTTTTGGAACTCTCTGCTTTGCAGTGCGATTCGCCTTACCTTATCTTTCATGCTGATAAGGCGGTTCTTCATACTATATTGAGGTTTCTTCCTAAAGTAGTTTCGGAAAGAATTATTAATCAGGAAATTGTTGTTCCTTCTCTCTGTCCCAATCCTTCTAATCATAAAAAACGTCTGTTGCACAACTTGGATGTTGTGCGTGCTCTGAAATTCTACCTACAGGTGACTATTTTCATCAGTCTTCTGCCCTGTTTGTTTGTTTGTTTCTTAGGAAAGTGTAAGGGTCCGAAGGCTACTTCTACTTCTATTTCCCTCTGGTTGAGAAGTATTTTGTAAAATAGTAAGTAAATTTAGTAAGTAAATTTTGTTTTTTCTGTGTTCAAGCCATTTCATCAGGGTAGAAACGTGGAGTCAGATTTTTTCCATATTTGTCGACCGATGCAGCTAGCAATGAACTAGTTGAGCAAATACACCAGTTGGAGTCGAACACAAGGAGTGTACAAATTTTGCTACTGTTCATAGCAGTTTAAAAAAAATGTCCACAGAAAAATGAAAAATTATGAGTAGGAAAAAAAATCTGTTTATAGAAGAGAAAAAACACAGCAACACTGGTGAGTTTAGTATACATAAACTTTTGCGAATGTTGGATCTGATAATAAGAAATATTCTATGTCCCTTTAGCCCGTTAAGCCAAATGGATGTACGGAGGTACTATGTCACACAGTACTTTGCCCCACATACTATGTTGAAGTAGTACCTGCGTCCATCACTTTGGTCCATGCAGTCAGCTTGGACAGTGGAGATTGCAGCTTGAGGCAGACGGCATCTGCCTTCATATGGTAATGGAGTGATGATCATTCTCCCTTACCATATGAAGCCAGAACGCTGATACAGACAGTGACACAGACAGTTGTGGTGCAGCTGTAATTAGCGGCCTTCTAGCTACCAAAAACCAATGACAAGGCCATGCATGGCTGCTCTTTCTGAACAAAGGGGATCCCAGAGAAGATTTTACACCATTTGTGTTATGACTTCAGTAGTTGTGTGTAAATAATTTCAGTGAGAATACCAAAGTTTGTGAAAAAGTTATTTTATTTTTATATGATCACATTTGGCGGTCAAATTGTGGCATGAAATATACTAAAATGGGCCTAGATCAATACCTTGGGTTGTCTAATTTAAAAATATATATAGTTTTGGGGTCAATTTTGAGAATTTGGGCAGTTATGCTATAGCAAATGAGTTACCCCATTGCATCAGTTTAGACATAGCTGCAGATAAACATGTTAAAATAATAAAAACAATGAAAATATGTACGTTTGGTCTTGGCTGCATCAGAGGATGTAAATAAATAAATTGTGAGATTATTTTTATAGTTCGAAAATGTTTTTTGTTTTTTTTTTCTATTTTGTGGTAATTTTACAATAATTTCTTAATTCTGATAATAAATAGCTAGTTGAAACTATCATCCACTGAAAGTTATTTTTATACCCCAAAAATCTTTTTTTTTTTTTTTTTAATTTTATTTCAGGCTTTTTCGTCCTTTTAAATAACCTCAGACCTATACAGTGCAATTTATGATCTGCCTACAGTGTAAGCTACCTTAACCCCTTCATTATGAATTTTAAAGAGAAACCTTTTATCATTTTTATCATCATTACACAGAAATAGATGCTTTGTTTTTTTATTTACCTATGCAAACTATATCATTTTCATGAGCTGTAACATTACTGTCGGCTGTGCTGTATATTTGTACTATGTGTGTATCTCGGTTGGGGACAGAGCATTATGATCTGTTGTGCTCTTATGTGGGGGTAGCCTGTTCAGTGTCACTGGTTTTGCCATTCTGCCCATCTCTGGTTTACCTGTAGCAGAGAGTGGTTTGGATGGAAGCAGCGTTCAGACGGTCACTGCATTACAGGTGTCTGGCGGCCTCTACAGTATGCTGCTGCACTTGCAAGATCCTCTCTGCTACTGAGGAAAAATAACATCACCTGTATGGGCTGTATTCTGATTAGTTTAGCCCTTACTCCTCGACCAAATTAAATGTACTGTCGTTATAAGGTTTAATTTTATTTGTTCATCTTACTGGACAACCAGTTTAATTATCTTAGAAGTAGTACCCGGTTTTCTCAATTTTTCATGTTAAACATGTGTGTGTGTGTGTGTGTATATATATATATATATATATATATATATATATATATACATACTAGGCAATAACCAGGGGGCAGTCTATGTTTAAAAAATACAAACCCCTAAGCTATATTTACAAAAAAAGTAAAATTACAGAATAAAAATAGTCAAAGCTATCCAAAATAAAAAATGTAAACCTTAACTAATACCCCTATAAAAATAAAAAATCCCCCCAAAATAAAAACACCCCCTAATCTAAACTACCAATAGCCTTTCATAGGTAATTGCCCTAGGTTAAACAGCTCTTTTACATTTAAAAATTACTAAATGCCCCCTAACGGTAAAACCCACCAACCCCCCCCCCCCAAATAAAAATACCTAACACAAAAAAAACTAAACTACCCAAAGGGGCATTTGTATGGGCATTGCCTTTAAAAGGGCAATAAGCTCTTTTACTGCCTAAAAACCACTAATCTTAAAAAAAAAAAAAAAAAGCCACCCCAAAAAATAAATTAAAAAAAGCCTAAGACTATCTATCTATCTATATATATATATATATATATATATATATATATATATATATATATATATATATATATATATATATATATATATATATGTATGTGTGTGTATATATATATATATATATATATATATATGTATGTATGTATATGTGTGTGTGTGTGTGTGTGTGTGTGTGTATATATATATATATATATATATATATGTGTGTGTGTGTGTGTATATATATATATATATATATATATATATATCTATATATGCGTGTGTGTGTGTATATATATCTATATATATATATATGTATATATATATGTGTGTGTGTATATATATATATATATATATATATATATATATATGTGTGTGTGTGTGTGTGTATATATATATATAGACACACACACACACATATATATATATATATATATATATATATATATATATATATATATATACACATATATATATATATACATACATATATATATATATATATATATACATACACACAGTATATACACAGATATATATATATATCTGTGTATATACTGTGTGTATGTATTTGTGTATATAATGTGTGTATATCTATGTGTGTGTGTGTGTGCGCGTGTATGTGTATATATATATATATATATATATATCTATATATCTTTGTGTGTGTATATATATATATATGTATATGTGTGTGTGTGTATAACTACAAAAAGATCCTCAAGTAAACCTTGTCCAGCAACCCCAAATCAAGCCTATAAATTAAATGAATATAGGAATTGTCAACCCCCAAAAATAGACACTACTGAGGATACTGGTAAATAATATATATTTATTTAATTGATGTGCAAAAAAGATTAAGTACAACAAGAAAAAAACACACATTAATTGGTCATAAAGTTGATAAGCATATGCAATTCATTCATTACCCAAGAAACAAGGCTAACCAGAGTAATATTAAATTGATTTGTAGATATCCCCAAATTCACTCCTTCACTCCCTATGTGGCCAGGTAAAATATGTCCCAGCGGACTAGCAATGCAATTAACCATTATGGGGGGCTATAAGTTCGTTCATATCTCATCCAAATCTTCGTCCCGTACCCTTACTAGTTAGTATAAAGTAAGTTGACCAATGCCAAAAATGGACAGATGCACAGATAGATCCGTAACAGGAGAGAAGTTACACAGCGCTTATCCCATACAGTGTCTGCTTCGTATTACCTGTTCTGTTGACTGTATTCATCCCCTAGGCCATAAAGCTCCACTTACCCTTCATAGGTACATGATAGAACTGTCCACGGCTTACATAGGGAGACTCAGAGGCTTCCTGGGTGCAGATTAAAGTAAGAACGCTGTAATTCCAGACAGTGTCTATTTTTGGAGGTTGACGATTCCTATATTCATTTAAATTATAGGCTTGATTTGGGGTTGCTGGACAAGGTTTACTTGTGGATCTTTTTGTAGTGTTATATATATATATATATATACACACACACACACACACACACACAGAAAACGACAGCTGCTAACAGGGAACACATACCATGACCCTGCAAAACTCACAGCCCTGGGTGCTCACCACTTCTCACAGACGGCTGCACAGCTTGCAGGTACTCAGGCAGTTGATCCCAGACATGCCTGGGTGCAAAGCCCATAGGGAAATTTACTGGGGGGGGGGGGGAGATAAACACAAAACATAGAAAGTCTGGCACTCCCTTGAAAGCAGACAGCTAGATTTAAAAGCAACATGGAAGAGGTGGTTACAGTATTTGGCCAAATGGTGATAGGCCCAGGACCACATCAAGGTCTATTTCTCCCTTGGTCCCTAACTTAAAGCCAGACAATGTACGCCTTCAACCAAACACACTGAGATACAAATCAGGATGACCTTTGCAATTTCCCTACACATATACAAAACATGGAAATAAAATGCACTCTCAAACCAGTCTGGAAACACATCCCATGACCCAGCTAACTGTGTCCTCATCAGCACTCACAGACAGCTGCACAGCTTGCAGGGACACAGGCAGCTAACCCCTGACAAGCCAGGGTCAAAAGCCCATAGGGAAAATTACACAACAAAAATAGAAAGTTTGGCACTCTCTTGCAAGCACACAGCTTGATTAAAAGCAAAATTGAGGAGTTAGTTACAGCTTTTGGCCAAATGGTGATAGGTCCAGGACCACGTCAAGGTCTCTTCCTTCCTGGGTCCCTAACCTACAGCCACACAATGTACGCCTTCAACCAAACACACTGAGATACAAACAAGGGTGACACAGGCCCTGTGTGTGTACTGTTTCTTCAACTGTCTCTTTGGTGTATCTAACTAGTTTCTTGACCTTCCTTAACCCCCCAGACCCCAGCAGCCTATTTGGTAATAGCGGTGCCAAGACATTTGGATTTGGCAGCTCATCTTTTGGGGAGCAGAAGTCCGCAGGAACCTTCAGTGCAGGAGGCAGTGTAGCCAGCCAAGGGTTTGGCTTCTCCAGCCCGGCAAAGACAGGTATTGTACCTTTGTGACGGTGCATTTGTATCACGTTGATGTGTTCCTCATCCTTATACAGCAATACTTAATCAGCTATTTTTGTATAGCTAAGGTTTATGGTATTCTGCTGATAGGGTAAAGTGCATACAATAAAAAACCTAACTCATCTTATGCTGCTAAGTACAGATATAGCAGTGGCCGATACAACTGATGGCAAAGGACATAATTTGTGCATTCTGATTGGTTTTCTTCAAAAGTTTCAAGGGGCATAAAACACTTTGAAATTTTAATATAAAAGTCTCACTTTGGTGTAGTAAAACAATTTGCAATAGACTTTCATTGCTTACTTTGTCTCATTTTCCTGTAATTTAACTCTAAAAATGTTGGTTTCTAGTCCTGAGAATTGTATGTGCACTCTGCAGACTTCACAAGTCTAACGGTGCTGCATATCCATCCCCAATGGCCTCAGCAGATGTGACAAGACAATGCACATTTGGTAACAAAATGACAGTGGTTACCCCAGTAACAAAGTCTGGATTAGCTCCTTCACATAGCGCAAGAGGTGGGGAGTTTGGCTGTTGTACAAGTTGCACTTTTATGTCCCTTTAATGAAGATGAAACAGCATCACAAAATACCTTCATTATCCTTGTCTCCCTTGTTATTGCTGTAAAATGCTGTGAACGTAACTCAAGCATGCTGCAAATGACCCAATCAGCCATATAGCTAGTTCTGTCTTGTTGTAAGCAATCACTGTAGTATGTAGATGATTTCAGGTGTCATGTGTCTCTGGGGCCTGTTGGACCAACTCAATGTCCTTTGCATAAATACATAATGAATGTTTCACTGCACAATATTCCCTGTCATGTACAGAATGACATAATTTGTGTGCAAAACGTGTAATAAAGCTTGTTCAATGTTTTGTTCGTGACTTTTAAAGTCTGCTTTTTAAAAGTGTCTTTAAAGGGATATGAAACCTTTTTTGTGTGTGATCCAGACAGAGAATATAATTTTAAAAATGTTTTAAATTTCCTTCTATTATCAAATTTGCTTTGTTCCCATGGTATTCTGTGTTGAAGAGATACCTAGGTAGCATCTGGAGAACTACATGGCAGGAAATAGCGCTGCCCTCTAGTGCTCTTGCATATACATGACAGGAAATAGTGCTGCCCTCTAGTGCTCTTGCATATACATAACAGGAAATAGTGCTGCCCTCTAGTGCTCTTGCATATACATGACAGGAAATAGAGCTGCCCTCTAGTGCTCTTGCATATACATGACAGGAAATAGTGCTGCCCTCTAGCGCTCTTGCATATACATGACAGGAAATAGTGCTGCCCTCTAGTGCTCTTGCATATACATGACAGGAAATAGTGCTGCCCTCTAGTGCTCTTGCATATGCATGACAGGAAATAGTGCTGCCCTCTAGTGCTCTTGCATATACATGACAGGAAATAGTGCTGCCCTCTAGTGCTCTTGCATATACATGACAGGAAATAGTGCTGCCCTCTAGTGCTCTTGCATATACATGACAGGAAATAGTGCTGCCCTCTAGTGCTCTTGCATATGCATGACAGGAAATAGTGCTGCCCTCTAGTGCTCTTGCATATACATGACAGGAATTAGTGCTGCCCTCTAGTGCTCTTGCATATACATGACAGGAAATAGTGCTGCCCTCTAGTGCTCTTGCATATACATGACAGGAAATAATGCTGCCCTCTAGTGCTCTTGCATATACATGACAGGAAATAGTGCTGCCCTCTAGTGCTCTTGCATATACATGACAGTAAATAGTGCTGCCCTCTAGTGCTCTTGCATATACATGACAGGAATTAGTGCTGCCCTCTAGTGCTCTTGCATATACATGACAGGAAATAGCGCTGCCCTCTAGTGCTCTTGCTAATGGATAATCTTGCAAAACTGCTGTTATATAGTGCTCTAGACACGTGCATGCTCCTGAGCTTACCTCCCTGCTTTTCAACAAAAGATCAAGAGAATGAAGACAATGTAATAGACATAAATTAGAAAGTTGTTTACAATTGCATGATCTATATGAATCACAAAAGAAAAATGTTGGGTTTCATGTCCTTTTATAGAGTACCTGAAAATGTTTGTTTAAAAAGATAGATAATCCCTTTATTACCCTTTCCCCAGTTTTGCATAACCAACACGATTATATTAATATACTTTTTACCTCTGTAATTACCTTGTATCTAAGCCTCTGCAGACTGCCCCTTATCTCAGTTAAATTAATATACTTTTTACCTCTGTGATTACCTTGTATCTAAGCCTCTGCAGACTGCCCCTTATCTCAGTTATATTAATATACTTTTTACCTCTGTGATTACCCTGTATCTAAGCCTCTGCAGACTGCCCCCTTATCTCAGTTATATTAATATACTTATTACCTCTGTGATTACCCTGTATCTAAGCCTCTGCAGACTGCTCCTTATCTCATTGATATTAATATACTTTTTACCTCTGTGATTACCTTGTATCTAAGCCTCTGCAGACTGCTCCTTATCTCAGTTATATTAATATCTTTTTACCTCTGTGATTACCTTGTATCTAAGCCTCTGCAGACTGCTCCTTATCTCAGTTATATTAATATATTTTTTACCTCTGTGATTACCTTGTATCTAAGCCTCTGCAGACTGCTCCTTTTCTCAGTTATATTAATATACTTTTTACCTCTGTGATTACCTTGCATCTAAGCCTCTGCAGACTGCTCCTTATCTCCGTTATATTAATATACTTTTTACCTCTGTGATTACCTTGTATCTAAGCCTCTGCAGACTGCTCCTTATCTCATTTATATTAATATACTTTTTACCTCTGTGATTACCCTGTATCTAAGCCTCTGCAGACTGCTCCTTATCTCCGTTATATTAATATACTTTTTACCTCTGTGATTACCTTGTATCTAAGCCTCTGCAGACTGCCCCTTATCTCAGTTATATTAATATGCTTTTTACCTCTGTGATTACCCTGTATCTAAGCCTCTGCAGACTGCTCCTTATCTCAGTTATATTAATATACTTTTTACCTCTGTGATTACCTTGTATCTAAGCCTCTGCAGACTGCCCCTTATCTCAGTTATATTAATATGCTTTTTACCTCTGTGATTACCCTGTATCTAAGCCTCTGCAGACTGCCCCTTATCTCAGTTATATTAATATACTTTTTACCTCTGTGATTACCCTGTATCTAAGCCTATACACAATAATACATATCTGTTTTACAGAAGTGATCTAGACGTAAGTGTAGTTTACACAATACATATCTGTTTTACACAAGTGATCTAGACATGTAGTTTACACAATAATACATATTTGTTTTACACAAGTGATCTAGACGTGTAGTTTACACAATATGTATCTGTTTTACACAAGTGATTTAGACGTGTAGTTTGCACAATAATATGTATCTGTTTTACACAACTGATCTAGACGTAAGTGTAGTTTACACAATAATATGTATTTGTTTACACAAGTGATCTAGACATAAGTGGGATTTACACAATAATACAGATCTGTTTTACACAAGTGATCTAGACGTAAGTGTAGTTTACACAATAATATGTATGTTTTACACAAGTGATCTAGACGTGCAGTTTACACAATATACTTATTTGTTTTACACAAGTGATCTAGACGTGCAGTTTACACAATAATACTTATCTGTTTTATACAAGTGATCTAGACGTGTAGTTTACACAATAATACGTATGTTTTACACAAGTGATCTAGACGTGCAGTTTACACAATATACTTATTTGTTTTACACAAGTGATCTAGACGTGCAGTTTACACAATAATACTTATCTGTTTTATACAAGTGATCTAGACGTGTAGTTTACACAATAATACATATTTGTTTTACACAAGTGATCTAGACGTGTAGTTTACACAATAATACGTATCTGTTTTACACAAGTGATCTAGACGTAAGTGTAGTTTACACAATAATATGTATTTGTTTACACAAGTGATCTAGACGTAAGTGTAATTTACACAATAATACGTATCCGTTTTACACGTTCTCTAGTCGTAAGTGTAGTTTACACAATAATATGTATTTGTTTACATAAGTGATCTAGACGTAAGTGTAATTTACTCAATACATATCTGTTTTGCACAAGTGATCTAGACGTAAGTGTAGTTTACACAGTAATATATATCTGTTTTACACAAGTGATCTAGACGTAAGTGTAGTTTACACAATAATATGTATCTGTTTTACACAAGTGATCTAGACGTAAGTGTAGTTTACACAATAATATGTATTTGTTTACACAAGTAATCTAGACGTAAGGATTTACACAATAATACAGATCTGTTTTACACAAGTGATCTAGACGTAAGTGTAATTTACACAATAATACATATCTTTTATACAAGTGATCTGGACGTGTAGTTTTCACAATAATACGTATGTTTTACACAAGTGATCTAGACGTGCAGTTTACACAATATACTTATCTGTTTTATACAAGTGATCTAGACGTGTAGTTTACACAATAATACATATTTGTTTTACACAAGTGATCTAGATGTGTAGTTTACACAATATGTATCTGTTTTACAAAAGTGATCTAGACGTAAGTGTAGTTTACACAATAATATGTATTTGTTTTACACAAGTGATCTAGACGTAAGTGTAATTTACACAGTAATACGTATCCGTTTTACACGTTCTCTAGTCGTAAGTGTAGTTTACACAATAATATGTATTTGTTTACACAAGTGATCTAGACGTAAGTAATTTACTCAATAATACATATCTGTTTTGCACAAGTGATCTAGACGTAAGTGTAGTTTACACAGTAATATATATCTGTTTTACACAAGTGATCTAGACGCAAGTGTAGTTTACACAATAATATGTATTTGTTTACACAAGTGATCTAGACGTAAGTGTAATTTACACAATAATACGTATCCGTTTTACATGTTCTCTAGTCGTAAGTGTAGTTTACACAATAATATGTATTTGTTTACACAAGTGATCTAGACGTAAGTAATTTACTCAGTAATACATATCTGTTTTGCACAAGTGATCTAGACGTAAGTGTAGTTTACACAGTAATATATATCTGTTTTACACAAGTGATCTAGACGCAAGTGTAGTTTACACAATAATATGTATTTGTTTACACAAGTGATCTAGACGTAAGTGTAATTTACACAATAATACGTATCCGTTTTATATGTTCTCTAGTCGTAAGTGTAGTTTACACAATAATACATATCTGTTTTACACAAGTGATCTAGACGCAAGTGTAGTTTACACAATAATACGTATTTGTTTACACAAGTGATCTAGGCGCAAGTGTAGTTTACACAATAATACATATCTGAATAATGAAATAATTTTTGGGGTTTTAATGTCCCTTTAAGTGATCTAGACTTAAGTGGGATTTACACAATAATACATATCTGTTTTACACAAGTGATCTAGACGTTAGTGTAGTTTACACAATAATATGTATTTGTTTACACAAGTGATCTAGACGGAAGTGTAGTTTACACAATAATATGTATTTGTTTACACAAGTGATCTAGACGGAAGTGTAGTTTACACAATAATATGTATTTGTTTACACAAGTGATCTAGACGTAAGTGTAGTTTACACAATAATATGTATTTGTTTACACAAGTGATCTAGACGTAAGTGTAGTTTACACAATAATATGCATTTGTTTACACAAGTGATCTAGACGTAAGTAGTTTACACAATATGTATTTGTTTACACAAGTGATCTAGACGTAAGTGTAGTTTACACAATAATATGCATTTGTTTAATCAAGGGATCTAGACGTAAGTGTAATTTACACAATAATACATATCTGTTTTACACAAGTGATCTAGACGTAAGTGTAGTTTACACAATATGTATTTGTTTACACAAGTGATCTAGACGTAAGTGTAGTTTACAAAATAATATGTATTTGTTTACACAAGTAATCTAGATGTAAGTGGGATTTACACAATAATACAGATTTGTTTTACATAAGTGATCTAGATGTGTAGTTTACACAATAATACAGATTTGTTTTACATAAGTGATCTAGACGTAAGTGTAGTTTACACAATAATACAGATTTGTTTTACATAAGTGATATAGATGTGTAGTTTACACAATAATACAGATTTGTTTTACATAAGTGATATAGATGTGTAGTTTACACAATAATACAGATTTGTTTTATATAAGTGATATAGATGTGTAGTTTACACAATAATACGTATTTGTTTTACACAAGTGATCTAGACGTAAGTGTAATTTACACAATAATACCGATCTGTTTTACACAAGTGATATAGACGTGTAGTTTACACAATAATACATATTTATTTTACACAAGTGATATAGATGTAAGTGTAGTTTACACCAGTGATTTTCAACCTTTTTTTGCCGTGGCACACTTTTTTACATTAAAATCATAATGATTGTGAATGAATGTAAATATGTCATGGTTGTAAATGATGTCTGCCTGACGAGCCTGTCCCATACCTCCCAATATTTCAAAATTTGGAAGAGGGACACCCCTGCACTGGGAGTAAAAAACAAGAAAAATTTAAAAAATATGTCACACTGTTGTCAGTCTGCCGCGGCACACCTGAGGATCTCTCACGGCACACTGGTTGAAAAACACTGGTTTACACAATAATACGTATTTGTTTTACACAATTGATCTAGACGTAAGTGTAGTTTACACAATAATATGCATTTGTTTACACAAGTGATCTAGACTTAAGTGGGATTTACACAATAATACATATCTGTTTTACACAAGTGATCTAGACGTAAGTGTAGTTTACACAATAAAACAGATCTGTTTTACACAAGTGATCTAGACGTAAGTGTAATTTACACAATAATACATATCTGTTTTACACAAGTCATCTAGACGTAAGTGTAGTTTACACAATAAAACAGATCTGTTTTACACAATTGATCTAGACGTAAGTGTAATTTACACAATAATACATATCTGTTTTACACAAGTGATCTAGACGTAAGTGTAGTTTACACAATAATATGTAGTTGTTTACACAAGTGATCTAGACGTAAGTGTAGTTTACACAATAATACAGATTTGTTTTACATAAGTGATATAGATGTGTAGTTTACACAATACATATTTGTTTTACACAAGTGATCTAGACGTAAGTGTAATTTACACAATAATACAGATCTGTTTTACACAAGTGATCTAGACGTAAGTGTAGTTTACACAATAATACGTATTTGTTTTACACAATTGATCTAGACGTAAGTAGTTTACACAATAATACATATTTGTTTTACACAATTGATCTAGACGTAAGTGTAGTTTACACAATAATACATATTTGTTTTACACAATAGATCTAGACGTAAGTGTAGTTTACACAATAAAACAGATCTGTTTTACACAATTGATCTAGACGTAAGTGTAGTTTGCACAATAATACATATTTGTTTTACACAAGTGATCTAGACTAAAAAAGTAATCTTATCCAGCCTTACTTGTAATCCGCAGGCTGAACAACCTGTAGCAGATTTCTACTTAAATGCTATGATAAAATGTGCGTTTATGTGACCCACTATCAGATTTATATGAATAAATAACTTGCTGCTGTTGGAAACACATTGCAGTTGACCATATTGACCGATTTCAGTTTTTTTGTCATATTAAATGAACCTAAAGCAGCAATAGTAAAATGCTCTAATGTGCTAAACCTTTCCTGATTGCACTATTGCTTTAATTTTTTTATGATGAGTATTTTTCAAAGGAATTTCTAATTAACTGTGTGCTACTTGCTGTGATTAATCCCATGACCTCTCATGTTTAATCAACTGACATGATTTAGACTTGATTCAGCTTTTCTCTTGTTAAGTGTAGTCAGTCCACGGGTCATCCATTACTTATGGGATTATATCTCCTTCCCAACAGGAAGTTGCAAGAGGATCACCCAAGCAGAGTTGCTATATAGCTCCTCCCCTCACAAGTCATATCTAGTCATTCTCTTGCAACTCAACATAGATAGGTCGTTGTGAGAGGTCTGTGATGTTTTTTAAACTTAGTTTATGTCTTCAATCAAAAGTTTGTTATTTTAAATGGCAGCGGAGTGTGCTGTTTGTTCTCAGGCAGTATTAGAAGAAGAATCTGCCTGCGTTTTCTATGATCTTAGCAGAAGTAACTAAGATCCACTGGCTGTTTCTCGCACATTCTGAGGAGTGAGGTAACTTCAGATAGGGAAATAGCATGCAGGGCCCCCCTGCAAATGAGGTATGTGCAGTAAATTATTTTTCTAAGGAATGGAATTGACTAGAAAATACTGCTGTTACCAATGTAATGTAAGTACAGCCTTAAATGCAGTGGTAGCGACTGGTATTAGGCTGATGAGTGTAAGTGCACTGAAGTAATTTTCTAGGGAATGGAATTTGTCTAAGAAAATACTGTTAATGCTGAAGTAACGTTTGAGCCTTAACTGCAGTAAAAGCGACTGGTAGCAGGCTTATTAAAAACACTTCATAATCTTTTAATGTTCAAAACGTTTACTGGCATGTTAATCGTTTTTTGTGAGGTACTTGGTGATAAAACTTATTGGGGCATGATTTTTCCACATGGCTAACGTTTATTTCTGCATAGAAACAGTTAACTGAGATTTCCCACTGTTGTAATATGAGTGGGAGGGGCCTATTTTAGCGCTTTTTTGCGCAGTAAAAATTCAGTCACAGTTTTCCTACTTCATCCTCCATGATCCAGGACATCCCTAGAGAGCTCAGGGGTCTTCAAAATTCATTTTGAGGGAGGTAATCAGTCACAGCAGACCTGTGACAGTGTGTTTGACTGTGATAAAAACGTTATTTGTTAAATTGATATCCGTTTTTGGGTATTAAGGGGTTAATCATCCATTTGCTGGTGGGTGCAATCCTTTGCTAATTTAATACATTTACTGTGAAATTTTGGTTGCTATAACTGATTTGGTTCATTGTTATTTCAACTGTGACAGCTTTTTGTGCTTCTTAAAGGCGCAGTAGCGTTTTTTATATTGCTTGTAAATTTATTGAAAGTATTTTCCAAGCTTGCTAGTCTCATTGCTAGTCTATTTAAACATGTCTGACACAGATGAATCTGCTTGTTCACTATGTTTGAAGGCCAATGTGGAGCCCCATAGAAATTTGTGTACTAAATGCATTGATGTCACTTTAAATAAAAGTCAATCTTTAAATGTAAAGAAATTATCACCAGACAACGAGGGGGAAGTTATGCCGACTAACTCTCCTCGCGTGTCAGTACCTTCGCCTCCCGCTCAGGAGGTGCGTGATATTGTGGCGCCAAGTACATCAGAGAGGCCCATACAAATCACTTTGCAAGACATGGCTACTGTTATGACCGAGGTATTATCTAAATTGCCAGAATTAAGAGGCAAGCGCGATTGCTCGGGGTTAAGGACTGAGCGCGCTGATGATGGGATTGCCATGTCTGATACTGCGTCACAATTTGCAGAACATGAGGACGGAGAGCTTCATTCTGTGGGTGACGGATCTGATCCAGGGAGACTGGATTCAGAGATTTCTAATTTTAAATTTAAGCTTGAAAACCTCCGCGTACTGCTAGGGGAGGTATTAGCAGCTCTGAATGATTGTAACACGGTTGCAATTCCAGAGAAATTATGTAGGCTGGATAGATACTATGCGGTACCGGTGTGTACTGACGTCTTTCCTATACCTAAGAGGCTTACAGAGATTATTAGCAAGGAGTGGGATAGGACCGGTGTGCCCTTTTCCCCCCCTCCTATATTTAGGAAAATGTTTCCAATAGACGCCACCACACGGGACTTATGGCAGACGGTCCCTAAGGTGGAGGGAGCAGTTTCTACTTTGGCTAAGCGTACTACTATCCTGGTGGAGGATAGTTGTGCTTTTTCAGATCCAATGGATAAAAAATTAGAAGGTTACCTTAAGAAAATTTTTGTTCAACAAGGTTTTATCTTACAGCCCCTTGCATGCATTGCGCCTCTCACTGCTGCTGCGGCATTCTGGTTTGAGTCTCTGGAAGAGGCCATTCGCACAGCTCCATTGGATGAGATTATGAACAAGCTTAAAGCACTTAAGCTAGCTAACGCATTTGTTTCTGATGCTGTTGTACATTTAACCAAATTAACGGCTAAGAACTCTGGTTTCGCAATCCAAGCACGCAGAGCGCTATGGCTTAAATCATGGTCAGCTGACGTGACTTCTAAATCTAAATTCCTTAATATTCCTTTCAAAGGGCAGACCTTGTTCGGGCCCGGCTTGAAAGAAATTATTGCTGACATTACTGGGGGTAAGGGTCATACTCTTCCTCAGGACAAGGCCAAATCTAAGGCCAAACAGTCTAATTTTCGTGCCTTTCGTAACTTCAAGGCAGGAGCAGCATCAACTTCCTCCGCTCCAAAACAGGAAGGAACTGTTGCTCGTTACAGACAGGGCTGGAAAGCTAACCAGTCCTGGAACAAGGGCAAGCAGGCCAGAAAACCTGCTTCTGCCCCTAAGACAGCATGAAGAGAGGGCCCCCTATCCGGAAATGGATCTAGTGGGGGGCAGACTATCTCTCTTCGCCCAGGCTTGGGCCAGAGATGTCCAGGATCCCTGGGCGTTGGAGATCATATCTCAGGGATACCTTCTGGACTTCAAAGCTTCTCCTCCACAAGGGAGATTTCATCTTTCAAGGTTATCAGCGAACCAAATAAAGAAAGAGACGTTTCTACGCTGTGTACAAGACCTCTTATTAATGGGGGTGATCCACCCAGTTCCGCGGACGGAACAAGGGCAAGGATTTTACTCAAATCTGTTTGTGGTCCCCAAGAAAGAGAGAACCTTCAGACCAATCTTGGACCTAAAGATCTTAAACAAATTCCTAAGAGTTCCATCATTCAAAATAGAAACTATTCGAACCATCCTACCCATGATCCAAGAGGGTCAATACATGACCACGGTGGACTTAAAGGATGCCTACCTTCACATACCGATTCACAAAGATCATTATCAGTACCTAAGATTTGCCTTTCTAGACAGGCATTACCAGTTTGTAGCTCTTCCCTTCGGGTTAGCTACGGCCCCGAGAATCTTTACAAAGGTTCTGGGCTCTCTTCTGGCGGTACTAAGACCGCGAGGCATAGCGGTGGCTCCGTACCTAGACGACATTCTGATACAAGCGTCAAGTTTTCAAACTGCCAAGTCTCACACAGAGATAGTTCTGGCATTTCTGAGGTCGCATGGGTGGAAGGTGAACGTGGAAAAGAGTTCTCTATTACCACTCACAAGGGTTCCCTTCCTAGGGACTCTTATAGATTCTATAGAGATGAAAATTTACCTGACGGAGTCCAGGTTATTAAAGCTTCAAAATACTTGCCGTGCCCTTCATTCCATTCCACACCCGTCAGTAGCTCAGTGCATGGAAGTAATCGGCTTAATGGTTGCGGCAATGGACATAGTACCATTTGCGCGCCTGCATCTCAGACCACTGCAATTGTGCATGCTCAGTCAGTGGAATGGGGATTACTCAGATTTGTCCCCTCTACTAAATCTGGATCAAGAGACCAGAGATTCTCTTCTATGGTGGCTTTCTCTGCCCCATCTGTCCAAGGGGATGACCTTTCGCAGGCCAGATTGGACGATTGTAACAACAGACGCCAGCCTTCTAGGTTGGGGCGCAGTCTGGAATTCCCTGAAGGCTCAGGGATCGTGGACTCAGGAGGAGAAACTCCTCCCAATAAATATTCTGGAGTTAAGAGCAATATTCAATGCTCTTCTAGCTTAGCCTCAGTTAGCAACTCTGAGGTTCATCAGATTTCAGTCGGACAACATCACGACTGTGGCTTACATCAACCATCAAGGGGGAACCAGGAGTTCCCTAGCGATGTTGGAAGTCTCAAAGATAATTCGCTGGGCAGAGTCTCACTCTTGCCACCTGTCAGCGATCTACATCCCAGGCGTGGAGAACTGGGAGGCGGATTTTCTAAGTCGCCAGACTTTTCATCCGGGGGAGTGGGAACTTCATCCGGAGGTCTTCGCTCAACTGATTCATCGTTGGGGCAAACCAGATCTGGATCTCATGGCGTCTCGCCAGAACACCAAGCTTCCTTGTTACGGATCCAGATCCAGGGACCCGGGAGCGGTGCTGATAGATGCTCTGACAGCTCCTTGGGTCTTCAACATGGCTTATGTGTTTCCACCATTTCCGATGCTGCCTCGACTGATTGCCAAGATCAAACAGGAGAGAGCGTCAGTGATTTTGATAGCGCCTGCGTGGCCACGCAGGACCTGGTATGCAGACCTAGTGGACATGTCGTCCTGTCCACCATGGTCTCTGCCTCTGAGGCAGGACCTTCTAATTCAGGGTCCTTTCAACCATCCAAATCTAATTTCTCTGAGACTGACTGCATGGAGATTGAACGCTTGATTCTATCAAAGCGTGGCTTCTCGGAGTCGGTTATTGATACTTTAATACAGGCTCGGAAACCTGTTACCAGAAAAATTTACCATAAGATATGACGTAAATATTTATATTGGTGCGAATCCAAGAGTTACTCATGGAGTAAGGTTAGGATTCCTAGGATATTGTCTTTTCTACAAGAGGGTTTAGAAAAGGACTTATCTGCTAGTTCGTTAAAGGGACAGATTTCGGCTCTGTCTATTCTTCTACACAAACGTCTGGCAGAAGTTCCAGATGTAAAGGCTTTTTGTCAGGCTTTGGCTAGGATTAAGCCTGTGTTTAAGACTGTTGCTCTGCCGTGGAGCTTAAACTTAGTTCTTAACGTTTTGCAAGGTGTTCCATTTGAACCCCTTCATTCCATTGATATCAAGCTGTTATCTTGGAAAGTTCTGTTTTTGATGGCTATTTCCTCGGCTTGACGAGTCTCTGAGTTATCTGCCTTACATTGTGATTCTCCTTATCTAATTTTTCATTCAGACAAGGTAGTTTTGCGTACTAAACCTGGGTTCTTACCTAAGGTAGTTTCTAACAGGAATATCAATCAAGAGATTGTTGTTCCATCTTTGTGTCCTAATCCTTCTTCAAAGAAGGAACGACTTTTGCATAATCTGGACGTAGTCCGTGCCCTGAAGTTCTATTTGCAGGCAACTAAGGATTTTCGTCAAACTTCTTCTCTGTTTGTCGTTTACTCTGGACAGAGGAGAGGTCAAAAAGCTTCGGCTACCTCTCTCTCCTTTTGGCTTCGTAGCATCATACGTTTAGCCTATGAGACTGCTGGACAGCAGCCTCCTGAAAGAATTACAGCTCATTCCACTAGAGCTGTGGCTTCCACCTGGGCCTTTAAGAATGAGGCCTCTGTTGTACAGATTTGCAAGGCTGCAACTTGGTCTTCACTTCACACTTTTTCGAAATTTTACAAATTTGACACTTTTGCTTCTTCGGAGGCTATTTTTGGGAGAAAGGTTCTTCAGGCAATGGTTCCTTCCGTTTAAAGTTCCTGCCTTGTCCCTCCCATCATCCGTGTACTTTTTGCTTTGGTATTGGTATCCCATAAGTAATGGATGACCTGTGGACTGACTACACTTAACAAGAGAAAACATAATTTATGCTTACCTGATAAATTTATTTCTCTTGTAGTGTAGTCAGTCCACGGCCCGCCCTGTCTTTAAGGCAGGTTTAAATTTTAATTAAACTCCAGTCATCACTGCACCCTATAGTTTCTCCTTTCTCGTCTTGTTTCGGTCGAATGACTGGATATGACATGTGAGGGGAGGAGCTATATAGCAACTCTGCTTGGGTGATCCTCTTGCAACTTCCTGTTGGGAAGGAGATATAATCCCATAAGTAATGGATGACCCGTGGACTGACTTCACTACAAGAGAAATAAATTTATCAGGTAAGCATAAATTATGTTTTTATCATCCATGTGTTTGTAGAGGCTAATACAGTACCAGGGGTAACTTAGACTGACCTGTCCTGCCAAGCTTGTGGCGTGTGTACAGCAGGTAGTAATGCCACGTTTGCTTTACCACAGTAGGGTCATTTAATGCACTAGGCAAACCAGCACAGAGGACACATGATACAAAGGTCCATATGTTTCTCATCAGGAAGACAAAATCTAATTTAATTTATGAAGTTTCATTAACAAATGTGCCCCAAGGGCCCTTTCAGTATTTAAGCAATCTTAACAGAAATCTCATATGGTGATCATCACCACAAACAGTGATGTGTTTTAAAGAACCGTAATTCAAATTATTTAATTATTGATAGATGGTTTGTTTGCACACAGTGAGTGCACGTGACCGTTTATCCGTAAGTGCATAGTGTTCAGATTTTGCCAAGCTGAGAAGTGGAAAATATTAAATAGTATTCAAAGGGAAATAATGCTCCATAGATTTTGATGTTTACATTATTAAGTGTTGATAAATCAGTGTTTCCCAACTAAATGGTTCCAGTTTATAAGCCTTGAATAGATGAAGGGTTAATTGTCTTCTCCAAGATTAATCAGTATGAAGAAGGAAGCCCAGATCCAATTAAAGGAAAAGGAAACCTATTTTTTTATGATTCAGATAGAGGATTACATTTTAGAAAAGTATCTTGGCCTTTACTGGTAATAATTACCAGTGAATAACCCTTCCCCAAAGGGCATGGACGGAACCAAGCACTCCCCTAGCTACTTGTATGAAAGTAACTACCAAGCACATCTTGCTCTTTCTAGCTCTGTCCAGCCACTAGGTGGTCAGAGCTGGTAATCTCTCCCCAAGCTGTGTTTTGCTTTCTCCCCCCCCCCCCCACCCATCTTTTTACGTTTTTTGCTTTACAATCTATTCAGGGAACCTAGGGAACAAAACAAATTTGATAAAGTAAATTGGAAACTTTTAGAAAATTGTATGCTCTGCATGAATCACTAAAAACATTTTATGAGTTTAATTTCCTTTTAATTGTGATTGGTTAATCATATTAGCCCGTGTGCGTTGTCGATGGGCAGAACTAAGGCTCAAATTGAAGCCACCACTTCTTTTGCTTGGTTAATATTAAATCTTCAGATGGAGATGGGGATAACTTGAACGTAATTTTAATTAACATGGGGCAGGGATTGGAGAGGGGGTCAAGGCAGATAGGATTAATAATCTTGATGTTGGTCACAGTTAGGATTAATGAGGTGCGAGGGTCCTATAGTGATTAACTGTGGCAGGTGGTCTATGATGCTGTTTAAAAGGACCGTCTACATGACAATTAATAGATAATCCCTTTATTACCCATTCCCCAGTTTTGCATAAGCAACACTGTTATATTAATACACTTTTTTTACCTCTCTGATTACCTTGTATCTTAGCTTCTGCAGACTGCCCTCTTATCTCAGTTCTTTTGACAGATTAGCATTTTAGCCAAACAGTGCTTACTCATAAATTACTCCATGGGAGTGAGCACAATGTTATCTATATGGCACACGTTAACTAATGCCCTCTAGCTGTGAAAAAGTGACAAATGCACTGAGCTAAGAGGCGGCCTTTAAGGGCTTAGATATTAGCATATAAACCTACCTAGGTTTAGTTTTCAACAAAGCATACCAAGGGAACAAAGCAAATTTGATGGAAAAAGTCAATTGGAAAGTTGTTTAAATTGCATGCCCTAGCTGAATCATTAAAGTTTAATTTTGACTAGACTGTCCCTTTAAGCGTAATTTCTTTCCTATGGCATGGAGAGTCCACAATGTCATTCCAATTACTAGTGGGATATTAAACTCCTGGCCAGCAGGAGGAGGCAAAGAGCACCCTGGCAAAGCTGTTAAAGGGACACTGAACCCAAATGTTTTCTTTTGTGATTCAGATAGAGCATGCAATTTTAAGCAACTTTCTAATTTACTCCTATTTTGAAATTTTCTTCATTCTCTTGGTAACTTTATTTAAAAGCATGATGCCTGCCCATTTTTGGTGAACAACCTGGGTTGTTCTTGCTGATTGGTGGATAAATTCACCCACCAATAAACAAGTGCTGTTCAGATCTGAACCAAAAATTGGCTGGCTCCTTAACTTAGATGCCATATTTTTTTAAATGAAGAGAGCAAGAGAACGAAGAAAAAATGTTAATAGGAATAAATTAGAACGTTGCTTAAAATTGCATGCTCTATCTGAATCACAAAAGAACACATTTGCTTTCAGTTTCCCTTTTAAGTGTAACTTCCCTTACCCATAATCCCCAGTCATTCTCTTTGCCTCTGTCAATAGAGGTTGTGCGAAGTTGGTGTCTGAAGATATTTAATCCTTTTATGGGTACTTCTCCTTGCAAGCAAGGATTGGGGTCTAGCTGTGTCCACTTCAATCACTTTAGTAAGAGTAGTGGTGACTTTTAGCAGTTAAAAGGAGGCGAGGAAGTCTTTGCTTTAATTAAACACTTTGCTACCTCTTTGTGGAAAGCCAGAGTTGGTTACTCTGTTCTTTCTTTTCCTACAGGTTCATGACAGGGAGTGAAGTACCTGCCACACCTAAAGATCAGCATCTATCATGCAGTTGGATCTAAGGTAAGTGCCTTTGCCTTCTAGGTACAGAAGTACAGCAGCACTTAAGAGGTTAATCCTCTTCTTCAGATCTTTTCTGGGACATAATCCTTATTAGTTAAGGATTCATATTGGGGACAATATATTTGGCACTTCTAAGACAGTATGGCACTTATAATCAGTATGAGACTTGGGCATAAGGGATGTAAGGGGTTAATGGTAAAGGATATCCTTTATTATATAACCTGTCTTTATTTATTACTTCTAAAACAGTTTTGTTATGAGGTTTATGGTTGATCTTGAGGGCTTATTTGTCTCTGTGTTTAAAATGGGAAAGACGTTTTTGTAACTGATAGTCTTTTCGTGCATTTTTTTCAATTTTACAAACATATTGCACTGTTTATTTTGGTCCCGCTCACGTGATGCCTACACTTCCAGTTTAGCGAAGCTTAGCCGTTGAGACGATAGTGAAGCTTTTGCTATGGAGGAGAGGATCTCCAGCTAGAGAATTCTTGTGCCAGCTTTATTTTTAGCATCTACCTGGATCGTTTAAGAGGAGAGGATCTCTACAAGGAGTTCTGTTTTTTTCCTCTTACTAGTGGGGTATCTCTTTTGGTGGTAGGAGCCTCAGGCAATCTGAGGTTGTTTCAAAAAGCGACATTCTATGTTTGTTATTAAAATTTGAGGTTTAATTTTCACTTTTATTGATAATTATTTGTGATATTTAAAATTGATTCATTTTATTTTTCATAATTTTGACATTACTAGTGAGACCTGTTACTCTATAGCCATGGACTCAGAACAGGATCAGTCCATCTCTGTGGATAAATGTTTACTATGTTTAGAGGCCCAAATTGTTCTGCCTATGCAATTTCTCTCCTTGTGTTTAACTAAAACTTTAAATTTTAAGGACAAATTACTCCCTTCTGAGCCCACTGTCTCTCAGGATAATGCTGTATGTGACATGCTTCAGCTTTCTCCTCAAATGTCCCAAGCCTTAGTTGTTTCTCATACTCTGCCTTCTGTGTCCTCTCAACCACCTGGGGGTGTTTATTTACCTGGGGATTTTGCCGCTCAGATTACTTCTGCAGTTTTGTCAGCTTTGTCAGCTTTCCCTTCTTCGGGTAAGAGGAAATTTAAACATTTGCCTGCTAGTAATGTTTCTGACCCCCTCTTAGTCTGCATTTTGTCAATCTTTCTCAATTTTATGATGAGGAAAATACTTCAGTAGTTTCTGAAGGTGAAATCTCAGACTGACACTTTAGCAGAATCTGAGGAAGTAAATTTTATATTTAAGCTTGAACACCTCTGGTTACTACTGAAGGAGGTTCTAGCTACTCTGGATGACTCTGAACCTTTGGTTGCTGTCAACCCCACAAAGTCTTCTAAACTGGATAGAGTTTATTCTCCATCTTCTGAGGTGGTTTTTCCTGCTCCAAGAAAGATATCTGAAAATATAGCTCAGGAATCGGATAAGCCAGGGGTTCCTTTTTCCCCTTCCCCTGTTTTTAAAAAAAATGTTTCCTGTTGCTGACTATATTCGTGACTCATGGCGCACTGTGCCTAAAGTTGAAGGAGCTATTTCTACTGTTTCTAAGAGAACTACCATTCCTATAGAGGATAGTTGCTCTTTTAAGGATCCAATGGATATGAAGTTAGAGGCTTACTTTAAAAAAGATGTACATCCCTCAAGGATTACAGTGGCAGCCTTCAGCAAGTATTGCCACGGTTGCGGGAACAGCATCTTATTGGTGCGATGCCTTGTCTGACCTTATTTCAGAGGAACTATGGTAGAGGAGAGATCCAAAATAGGATCAAAGCTCTCAAACTGGCCAATACCTTTATCTGTGATGCCAACATACAGATTATTAGATTGGGAGCTAAGATGTCTAGCTTCACTATGCTAGCCCGCAGATCTCTGTGGTTAAAATCTTAGCTGATGTTTCTTCAAAGGCCAAGCTTTTGGCTTTACCTTAAAAGGGTAAAACTCTGTTTGGATCTGGTCTGGCGGAAACCATTTCAGAGATTACGGGTGGAAAGGGATCTTTTCTACCTCAGGACAAGAAGAATAGATCTAGGACTTTTTATTTTAATTCCTTTCGCAAATTTAAGGGACAGAAGTCATCCTCTTCCAAACCCGACCAATCCAGGTCCACTTGGAAATCCAGCCAGCCCTGGAACAAGGGAAAACAAAATTAAAAGCCTTTTGCTGACTCTAAATCAGCATGAAGGGTCTGCCCCTGATCCAATTTTGGATCAGGTGGGGGGCAGACTCTCTCTTTTCCAACAGGCTTGGATATGCGATGTCCCGGACCCGTGGGCTGTGGACATAGTATCCCAGGGTTACAAGATAGGACTCAAGTCTTGCCCTCCAGACTCTCTCGTGGTGGATTTCACATTAGAATCTGTCTCGGGGCTCTTGCTTCCTGAGACCTTCCTGGGTGATTGTGACTACGGACGTCAGACTGGGGAGCAGTTTGGGGCTCACTAAAAGCTCAGGGTCTTTGGTCTCGGGAAGAGTCTTCTCTTCCCATAAACATCTTGGTGTTGAGAGCAATCTTCAATGCCTTGACAGTTTGACCTCAATTATCTTTAGTCCGGTTTATCAGATTCCAGTCAGACAACATAACCTCAGGGGCTTACATTAACCACCAGGGAGGAACTCTGAGTTCCTTGGCCATGAAGGAGGCGACTCTCATTCTGCAGTGGGCGGAAGCTCACGACTGTCTCCTATCTGTCATCCATATTTCAGGAGTGGACAATTGGGAGGCAGATTTTCTGAGCAGACAGAACTTTCATCCTGCGGAGTGGGCTATCCATCCGGAAGACGGAAGTGTTCTCTCAGATAACCCTCAGGTGGGGGGTTCCAGAGTTGGATCTGATGGTTTCCCACCAAAATGCCAAGGTTCCAAAGCACGGTTCAAGGTCAAGAGATCCTCAGGCTACTCTGATGCTCTAGCGGTTTCGTGGATGTTCTCTCTGGCATATCTGTTTCCTTTGTTTGCTCTCCTTCCACGAGTCATTGCTCATATAAAACAGGAGAGAGCATCGGTAATCCTAATAGCTTCTGCATGGCCTCGCAGGATATGGTTTGCGGATCTAGTAAGGATGTCATCTCTACCTCCTTGAAAGTTACCTCTGAGGACGGACCTTCTAATTCAGGGTCCTTTCCTCCATCCAAACCTGGATTGTCTGAAACTTATTGCTTGGAGATTGAACCTTTTAGTTCTGTCTAGACGTGGTTTTTCTGAAGCAGTCATTGATGATACTTTGCTTCAGGCTCACAAACCTGTTATTCACAAGATTTACCATAAGGTATGGCGTAAATATCTTTTTTGGTGCAAATCTAAGAGTTTCTCCTGGAGCCGGGTGAGGATTCCCCGTATTTTATCTTTTCTTCAGGATGGCCTGGAGAAGGGTTTGTCAGTCAGTACTCTGAAGGGTCAGAGTTTTGCTTTATCTATCCTTTTGCACAAACGATTGGCAGATTTACCAGATGTTAAAGCTGTTGTACAGGCCCTGGTTAGAATCAGGCCTGTGTTTAAACCTGTTGCTCCTCCTTGGAGCCTTAATCTAGTTCTTAAAGTTTTGCAGCAGGTTCCATTTGAACCAATGTATTTTGTTGATATAAAATTGTTATCTTGGAAGGTTTTATTTCTCCTTGCTATTTCTTCCGCTCAAAGAGTTTCTGAGCTTTCAGCTATGCAGTGTGATTCCCAATACTTTATTTTTCATGCAGATAAGGCGTTCCTTCGTACTAAATTGGGGTTTCTCCCTAAGGGGGTATCGGATCAAAACATCAATCAGGAAATTGTTGTTCCTTCCTTCTTTTTTGTCCTAATCCTTCTTCTCATAAAGAACGTCTTTTGCATAACTTGGATGTTGTGCGCTCTAACATTTTACTAACAAGCTACTAAAGATTACTATCTTCTGCCCTGTTTGTTGTTTTCTCTGATAAACATAAGTGTCAGCAGGCCACTTCTACTACTTTCTCTCTGGTTGAGAACTTTGATTCATTTTGCTTATGAGACTGCTGGACAGCAGCCTGCTGACAGAATTATGGCTCATTCCTCTAGGGCTATCTCCTCTTCTTGGGCTTTCAAAAATGAAACTTCTGTGGAACAGATTAGCAAGGAGGCTACATGGTCCTCTCTGCATTTTTTTTTTTAAATTCCACAAATTTGATACTTTTGCCTCGGCTGAGGCCTCTTTTGGGAGAAGGGTTCTTCAAGTGGGGGTGCCTTCTGTTTAGGTCCTCCCTATTCATTCCGTGTCCTCTAGCTTGGGTATTGGTTCCCAGTAGTAATTGGAATGACTTTGTGGACTCCCCATGCCATAGGAAAGAAACCTTACCTGATAAATTTCTTTCTTTCCGGGCATGGAGAGTCCATGACCCCGCCCTCTCTTTAATTATAATTCGGCAGGTTTTTTGAGTAAACCTCAGGCATCTTTTCACCCTTATGTTTCTTCTTTTTCCATTTTCCTTTGGCTGAATGATTAGGGATTATGGGTAAGGGAAGTTACACTTAACAGCTTTTCTGGCCAGGAGTTGAATATCCCACTAGTAATTGGAATGACGTTGTGGACTCTCTATGCCCGGAAAGAAATACATTTATCAGGTAAGCATACATTTTGTTTTTAATCAAGGACCTTTGTGTGTGTGTGCGCGTGCGTGTGTGTGGGTCATTGGTTTTAGGGGGATTGCAAAAGGGTGGCGCACAGAAGTATACCAATGGAGAGGATTATGTGGGGGATTTGATTTGGTAAGGGTAACCACAGGTGGGGGATAAATGTATATTTGTACAAAGGTGATCAGCTTATGTGCCAGGGTTGCTAACAGGGGCTTGTAAGCTGTGCCACGGATGCAAACAGGGCTACTATTGGAGAGGGGGCAAGGGAGATTAATATTCTTGATGTTGGTCACAGTTTGAGGTGCGAGGGTCCTATAGCGATTAACAGTGGCAGGTGGTCTATGGTGCAGGTTAGTTGCAGCGGGGCATAACAATTAAGGTTAATATTATTAGTGTTACAGATGTATTACAGTCTAGTGGGGTTAGAGATCACTCAGTACAGTGCATAATGTTTTATCTGTCAGCACTGAATTTAACCGGCCTTATGACCAGCATAAACCCTTTATACCAGCTCATGCCGGGTAAAAAAAAACTATATACAGACAGTATTGACCATGTCTGGCTAGGTAGGTGAGATATAGCAGGTGAGGTGATAAGTACCCATTGCTCTCTCTTCCAGCTGCTTGGTTGATAACTACAGCATGTGCATGTCTGGCAGACAGCAACCTCCCCCCCTCCATATTGTCATAAAATTGCATGAGAATCAGAAGCCACTTTACATGCGACTCTGGGAGATCAGGCACAACTGAGTAAAGAGTGCCAGCAGCAGGCTTAGTGCGCCCAATAAATGTCACCGTATACCACAGAGTAGATATCTGCTGAACTGGTCAGGATAAACAAAAAGAAGGAAAATAAAATATTTAACAAAATTAGACTAAATATATCCCGAAGGGGAGCAGACTTCACATTTTACTACTTCTGTAGAATTCAGAATGGCATGTGATGGGAACAGCAATGTATTTTTAACTAGGTCTTTGCCTAGGGCAGCACAATTTAGGGGTGCAGCAAATTCTGAAGGGTACTACGGCATGATTCCTTCCCCTGCTATTGCCCTGAAGGTCATGGTGCATGACAACTCCACGTGTCAAAAATAGGAGGCAAATCCCCAATTCCTATTGCAGAAAAATATAACTAAAGAAAAGGAGCTTACGTATAGGCTTTTCCTCTCCATGCTGGTCAGATAAACACCTTGCAGCTACGGATAACTGGTGTGAAAGACAGGTTACATTGTGCTGGCTTTATTTATTCTACACTATATTGTCCTTACAGCTCGTGCACCCATAACATTTAGCAGCCATGAGCGTGCGCACTGCCACACTTATATCTCAATGGCTGTTTAGCTTAAAAACTAAAAGGTATTGTCTCTGGTCATCAGTATTAAATGTTTAGCTTCATCTCACCCTGGTTACCTATTTACAGTTATTTCATGGACTAGTGTACAATTGTTTTACCATTTGTGTGATGTTTGTTTTTTTTTGTCTCCTTTTTGTTTCCCCCTCCTCTTTGTTTTTTGTTTTGCCTCTGTTTTGCTCAGGTGGCTTCGGTGCTGCTCCGGTGTTCGGCAGCCCTCCAACCTTTGGGGGGTCCCCAGGTTTTGGAGGGGTGCCAGCATTTGGTACAGCGCCAGCCTTTTCAAGCCCTCTGGGCTCTACGGGAGGCAAAGTATTCGGCGAGGGTACAGCTGCGGCTAACACTGGAGGATTTGGGTAAGGTTCGTGCCCCATGAAAGGTATTTGTACAAATAAATATACTCTCCCGGGTTTACCTGCAGAAGTAGATTTAACGGTAACTCGCTCCAGCACGGGGTTTGCCATCCTTCATTGCATACTCCTTTTTTATTTTTTTTATTCTATATTGATGCATTTTACGTAAAAAAAAAAAAAATAATTGAATACTAATTAAAACTGTTCCATATTTAAAGGAACATGAAACCCCAATTTAAAAAAAAAAAATACTATTGGTACTTTTTGTTGATGAGCATACCTAGGTATGAACACTATTTGGCAGCAGTTCTGCAACAATGCTTTTATCAATGTTATACATTTGCGTAAGCACTGCTGTCAAACAGTGCTCAAAAGTGCATAACATTGTTAGTCATTGTTGTGAAACTGCTGCCATCTAATGCTCCAGAAACGTGAACACTACCTACCTAAGTATTCTGTTCAACAAAGAACACCATGAAAAGGAAATTCATTTGATAATAGAAATTGGATTATTTTTTTTAGCCATACACTCTATCTGAATTATAAAAGTGGTTTCATGCCCCTTTAACAAGTTCGGGGGGGGGGTTAAGCTTTTTAGTGCTTTTTACCTCATTTTGTATTAAATATTCATTGTATATTATTTTCATACAAGCGTAATATAAACTCCTTATAAATGTATTAGAAATGCTACCGTTTCCTGTAGCTGCTCCCTTCCAATGCACGAGCAGCATTGTGTAATCATGTCAGTCTTTTGCACTCTTGCACACGCTCAGTGGTTAATGCCTCTCGTCGTGCCAGTGCAGCAGGTAAAGCGCATGCACATTGCTTACTCCCTTATTGAGAGCTAACATTTTTATGCCATGGGGAGGAATTTCAAAGAATCTTAGCTTTTTCTTCCCAGTTAAATTATAAACAAAACACTTATGAGTACAGTGGCAGTAGGTGATCTCTGGGTACGATTACATTTATACTGTGCTAATCACTGTCAGACTGCACATTCGTATGTTCAATAGCATACATAATTAGGTCATGTTACTGACACGTTACTGCCATTTGCATCTGCCTTAACCCTCCGTATGCTTCCCTTTTAACCTCCCTCTGTCCCACAGTTTTGGAAGCAGCACCAGTAACACTACATTTGGCAGCTTAGCCAGCCAGAACACCCCAACCTTTGGCGCCTTGTCCCAGCAAGGTACGGGCTTTGGGGCGCAGAGCAGCGGCTTCTCAGGATTTGCTTCTGGTGGTGCCGGAACTGGAACAGGCAGCAGTGGAGGTGCATTATCATATCCCACTAGAGGACTTCATATAACCGACAGAGTTTTTGCCACGTGACACTAAAACCTGTTTTTTTTTTTGTTTTCCAGGTTTTGGATTTGGCTCAAACCAGTAAGTATTCTCCAGCAATCAAAGCAAGACCTAGCGGAATGCAGCATCTGTTCTAGAATTGTTTTTTTAAAGGTACATGCTGGGAGAACTTCAACAGGAAGGTCACCGTGCTCTTGTTTTTTTCTCTGTGCCTGCAACTCTCCTTAGAGCCACTCTTATAGTTTAACCATTTATAAGTGCTGGTTGGGGAAGTGCCACGTTTTCATACTGAGCGCTGCCATCTTGCAATGCTCATGCATCCTTGTGACAGAAACGAAGCCCTTTCACAGATCTCAGTGGCAGTTACATAACATATAAAAAAAGACCGCACAATGATAGAACAATGCAGCTGCAGATTTTTTTTTTTTTTTTTAAAGCTTCCACTCTGTATCATATTCGTTGACCCAAAGTGCACAATCCATCTCTCAAAAAGCCTACAGTATCGAGTCTGTCACAGAGTGCAAGAATACCGAAGATCCAAGATGGCGCCCAGTATAAAGATGCAGTGCTTAGTCAACTGGCACCTGTAAATGGTTTACTCCTGTATCAAATCCACAAAGTTGGGAAACAGCTCATTTACATGAAAGGGGCATGGAAAAAGACTTGCCATGTCCAAATGAAATGAAAAATCAGTATAATTCCAGCCTCCAAAATGTTAAGACCTTTATTTCTTTAGTTTGGGTCCAAAAGTATAGTACAACGTTTCAGGCCTGCAATAGGCCCTTAGTCATGTATCTCTACATACATGAAAAAATGGGGTTTATTTAGCAGCGCTAAAAAAAGCTAGGAAATGATGATACCAATCTAATTTATGTTTTATACAATCTATTTTATTTAAAAATTCTTATAACACATAAAAACAACAGCAAATGCTTTTCCTAATTAATAAAGGGACGTCTCCCTTATACAACACTTATAAAAACAGACTAGAACCATATAATCCTAGAATTTCAGGTATAAAGGAATTAATTCTATAGATAACATATGGCAAGCAACAAATTTCTAAGATAAATGGTGAATTAAATATTTAAAAGGCACAAATGTATCAATCCTAATAGCTTTACAGTTCTTCAGTAACAAATTCAGTTATAAAGTTACACAGTTACTTTCCTTGGACATATAATTGGCTCAGGTGTGCTGGATAGTTAAAAAGGCAAAAAACAGCCAATATTCTGATTTAGGTGCCAAAGCAATCGTGGTTAATGGAAATGGTTAATTTAACAGATGAATACCTTGATGTCTTTAAAGTTCAGTTTGCGTGTTTTAAAAAACGTAGTGCAAATTAGTGTAGAGGTACCTTAATCTGTCCTGGTTGCAACCGCTGATTATCTTCACTGTGAGGGATTCACAGACTGTTTGTTCCTGGTGCTTCTGATAAGTCACCTGACCTTCTCTTTGATTCAGAGGTCAGGGGTGATGATCCGTTCTGGTGATGTAGTTATCCTTTTTTTTGTTTTCCTTTCTTCTTATAGCCCAAATATTGTTTTCATCTGGGTTCCCTCAGACTTCTTAAGGTTTGAAGAAATCTTTGGTCAGTGTTTAGCAGTAACACCGTATTCCCTGAAGTTACCAAAGGTAGATTTTAACTTGCAGGGTCAGGAGAAAAGTTTAAAGTTGCAGGGTCACACAGCTTTGTGACAGTAGTAAATGAAGTTTAGTAGAGTGTAGCAGGTCCCATTCAACG